>NC_034435.1:1202758-1206084 GCF_002078875.1 Numida meleagris
CCTGGATGCCATCCATCCCAGCACTGTGAAAGGGATGCTGTCCCTTTGTAACATTGTATAGGGATGCTGCTCCCCAGGCCCTGGATGCCATCTGCCCCAGCACTGTGATGGGGATGCTGTCCCTTTGCAGCACTCTATAGGTATGCTGTTCCCCAGGCCCTGGATGCTGTTCATATTGGGATGCCACTTCCCGGGCCCTGGATGCCATCCATTCCCAACACTGTACTGGGAATTCTGCTCCCCGGGGCTCTGGATGCCATCCATCCCAGCTCTGTGATAGGGATGCTGTCCCTTTGCAGCGCTGTGATGGGGATTCTGCTTCCCAGGCCCCTGGTGCCATCCATCCCAGCTCTGTGATTCGGATGCCGTCCCTTCGCAGCGCTGTATCGGGATGCCGCTCCGCAGCCCCGGGTGCCGTCCCTCCCAGCTCCGTGATGGAGATGCTGTCCCTTTGCAGCACCGGGTCGGGCCGCGGGCGCAGCACTGCTGCCCTCTGCCGGCGCCGCCGCCCCGCTCCGCCCGGTCTCGGTCTCGGTCTCGGTTTCGGTCTCGGTCCCGCCCCGACTGGCGGCGGTTTCCGGGCCCGTCCGTCGCAGCAGCACCGCGGGGCGGGTCGGGCTCTGCGGGCGGTGGCTGTCGGGATCCGGAGCTGCTCCCCCGCTCGCAGCCGCCTCCCGGTTTGGGAAATGAGATGGCAGCCAAACCCCGGGCTGCGTTTCCCGACCCGCCGGGAGGGAGAAACCTTCCGCTGCCCCGACAGAAAATGTCGCCCCGGGGGGGGGGGGGAGATCTACAGCCCTGCTGAAAGCTCGGCTGAGAGGTGAACTGTAGCATCCCGATCCAAACCTTTACATGGAGAAAATGCTGAAACTGGGAGGAGATGTAAGGACTGAACGCTCGGCCAGCGGTGTTTCTCGGTCCCAGCACACCACGACGCACGTCAGGGAAATGCGCTCCCAAGGTTCTGCCTTGTGTGCTGGGAGGCAAATTAACGGGGACGAGAAGTAATGGCCCTAATGTGCCAGGGGAGGTACAGGCTGCGTGTTAGGAGCCATTTCTCCTCTGAGGAGTGGTGGTGCATTGGCACAGGCTGCCCAGGGAGGTGGTGGAATCACCGTGCCCGGAGGTGTCCAAAAACCATGGAGATGTGGCGCTGGTCAGCGGGCACGGTGGGCTTGGATTTGATGGTCTTAGAGGTCTTTTCCAACCTTAATTATTCTGTGATTCTGCATTGCTGTGTGCCTGACTGAGCTGGGGATCTGCGCTCATTCTCCTGTCGAGGAAGGAGCATTCTCCTGGTCTGCTTGCAGGCTGCTTTCTTAAGCCATGCAGTTTTTCCTCAATTAAGTTGGTGATTGAGCAGCTGCAGCAGAATGCAGCTGGGATGTCCCCACTCCATTCCCTTCGTATGGAACTAAAAAGCACATAAGAAATGGGGCCAGAAAGGAAGAAGGGCACGGGTCTTTGAGATGTCAGTAAGGTGTGCTCACATCCTGATGGCCCCCGTGACAATTTCCTTTACAAGGGTCGGCACCTTCCTCTCTAAATGCTGCAAATGGGAGCCACGAAGATAATTGCTCTGATCACCTCTGCTAGCTGCTCGGGATCAATCTGCTGGGAAATCCTGCTCATTAAGTTCTTTGCGCAGAACTTAAGAAGCCACAGAAAACCACGAGGATCCCACGCCCTTGCCAGTGTGCTGAAAAACAGAGGCAGGGCTGAGCAGATGGGCAGGAATGTCCCTGCTCAGGCAAGCAGCTCTGGTCAGAAGCCAGTACCAGAGGATGGAGTGCAGCAGGAGGGGCCTGGAAGGCGGTGACACGTGCTGACAGCAGCGGTTGTGATGGACTGGCAGGGAAGAGCGAGGGAAGAGAAAGGCAAGGAAAGGAACGTGAAGCCTACAGACACTGCAATGTGCATACGGCAGGGAAATGAAGGCTGGGGTTAGGGATTTGCACAGCACACCAGTGACCAAGCTGAGCAAAATCCCAGTTCCTGTGCTTTCTAGGTGAGACCCTTAGTACTGAGAGCAAAAGGGAGGAAGCGAGCAGACTGCCATCCCTTAGGACCAGCATTTCTGTGAGCTGTAAGCTGATGGTTCGAGCAGGATCTGTCAGAACAGAATTAAGAGCCACGCAAGGGGTCCAGAGGATGGATGTACATGTTGTTACTTTTTTTTTTCTTTTCCTTTTTGGCAAGTGGTGGAAACTTCTACAGCATCTTTTGGCCTTTAAATTGTGACTGTGCTCAGGGGACGGTAACCAAAGCAGCAGCCCGTAGCACGCAGCACCCTGTATTCAAAGCAGCCTGAGGTGACTCGAGCACCTCCCAGCGCGCAGCATCCATCTCGCGCTCGCAGCCCGAGGACATGAAGAACAGCTCAGTGCCTCGTGTGAAGCGCTGGATAGGGGAACTCGAGTCTTCCTGCCTCTGAGACTCACAGCAGCGCGCTGTGACTCCGATTCTGACGTCCTGGTGTCTGTGTAGGACGGCTCTCAGCTGCAGAGGAATGGCTGCACCTCCACCACCGCAGAGCAGGAACAAGGAGCAACGCTCATCTGCTGGGCGTCTGGAAGAGAAAGGAACAGAGCTGAAGAGGCGAGTATCAGTGCTGTGAAAGGCCCAAGCGGCGAAGAGACCACTACAAAAAGTGAATATAGAGAGAGCCAGAATCTTCTTTCACGTAAGACCAAGAGCTGATGGGGACCGAGCACCGGGAGGGGTTCAGGTGATAAACAGGAGCTGCTGTATGTGAATGCTCTGCAGCTCACTGCAAGGCCTTGGGGCTGAGCGATCCCGACGCCTCTTCCAACCCCCACGGCTCCGCGAGTCGCGTTTTGGCCTCAGCCGCGAGCGAGGACCAGCCAGGCCCGGGAACCGGGAGGACGGGCGTGGAACGGCCGCACCGCGCCCTTCTACACCCGCAGAACAACGCCTGCCGGGCCAACCCCGCCCGCACCTCGCAGCCTCCGCCTCCGGGCTGAGAACGGCCGCGGCCTACAGCGGGACCGGGCCGGGCCGCCGCAGCCGGAAGGGCCGAGGGGGGCGGGCGCTGCCGCGGGGCCGCACCGCGGGCACCGGGTCCTCCACCGCCCCACAATGCCCCGCGGCGCCGCCCCGCCCTGGGAACGCGCGTCGCAAGCCCCGCCCTCTGCGCGGCCAACCAAACCTGCTCTCCGGTCGGCGCGGGGCCCCGCCCACTCGCGGGGGAAGCCCCGCCCCTCCTCGCGACGCGCCCTCCCATTGGCTGCGGGGCCCGTCAGTCGGCGCTTGTTTTCGGCGGCAGTGGGTTGGGTTGCGCCGGCTGCTCGCTGGCTCGGCGGGGC
>NC_034435.1:1206754-1213471 GCF_002078875.1 Numida meleagris
GGGGTTTGCTGACAGCGAAACCCACGGGGACGCGGAGCCGCGCCAGGCCGCGCGCTGGGGATGGAGATGCATGACGGCTCCGCTCTGGGTGAGGTTCGTGGCTCCGGGAGCAGCATTTCGGCTCTGGGCCGTGCGCATGTTTCTCTGGTGCCCGGAGCGATGCTCGCAGCCCGGGAGCCCCGGAGCGATGCCCCGGGGTTGGTTCTCCGTGGGCACCGTTCCCGCGCGGACCGGGGCGCTGCCTTCGGGAAAGCGAATCCCGTGGCTCGAGCCGTTGGCACGGGGTGAAGGATGAGGTGCATCGCTGCGGGGAAGCGAACGTGAAGCTTTGCGTCGGCTCGGCTCGGCCGGGGCTGCCCCGTTGTGGGGATGCCCGCGGTGCCGGCGTTGTTGCACGGCTGTTGTTGTAGGGTGGGCATTGCGTGGGGAGCGGAACCTGGGGGCTGCGAGGGCGCTGGGTCGGTTCCTGGCGGCGGGGGACGGCCTGGAGCTGTCACGCTTCCTTAAAGCGGTCCCAAAGAAGCAGTTGTTTCAAAATAGGTTGGAGCTATAGGCTAGATCTGGGTTAAGAAGATCCCACTGGATCTAAAGATTGCACTTCAGAAAAGAAATGGAAGGTGCTCAAGAAACCTTTTTTCTTTTTTTTTTTTTTGTTTTTTTGTTTTCTTTTCCTTGAAGCAACGTTCGGCATCAGGTTCGCCAACCAACCAAAAGCTCCCCAAAGTGATAGGGGACTATTGCTTGCCCAGTAGGAACCGGTTTTAGAGCGCGATGAGGGAGGTGAAGCCCTTCGTGGTGCTTGCTTCCAGTGGGTGCACATCACCCACCTTGAGCTGCTGCACACCAGGGGCGTTCCATCTCCATGCAGCCGCTGCGTGTGCAGATTGCTCCTGTTTTGGTGGGGGCTGGAGGTCTTCCATGCACAGGTACCAGCGAGAGGGCTTTTCCCAGCTGCCCGCATCTCGACCAGGTGTGTGTATGTGTGTGTGGAAGGAGTTCCCGCGTCGCAGAAGCGGTGTTGGTTTGTCTGGTGGCTGTTGAAGCCTACCCCGGGCACTTGCAGTGAAGGGTAATGCTGCTGTTCAGCGGTTCACCCGGCAATGGGACGTTTTTATTTCAAGATATTGGACGTTGCCCTCTGCTATAAGGTCATGGTTGGCCTTTTCTTATGGGAGTGGCACAGGGGGAGTATACCCCATAGAAGAATTCCGTTGTTTCGTTGAACGCTGGGGCAGTGTTGGCTGGATGGGAGATGCCTGGCGGTACCTGGGGGCACTGCAGGTGGATGGGGAGCTCTGCTGCTCCCCCAGGTTGGCAGGAGGCACAGGGCGTTCAGCCCCTCTCCTCGTCCATACAACGAAGGGTTTCCGCTCTCGTTGGAGCTGGTGACGTTGTGGCGATGCTCTGTATTGTTGATGGCCCCGACAAGAACAGGAGGCAGCTTTAAAAAAAAAAAAAAAAACCCCACATAATAATATTAATACAGCCAGTGATGGAGCGGCAGGAAGGATCCGTGCGCCCGGCTCCGGAGCAGGTGAACGCGGCTGAGGTTTGCTTCGTGTTTTCACTATCGGAGTGCTTTATTCTTTCCTCCCTTCTGGTCGCTGTGGTGAGAGGCGAGGAAGTCTTTCTCACCGCAGTGCACCTAACCACAGAATATTTCGGTTTCCAGTTTTCCCCCCCCCCCCCCACCCTGCTTGCAGAGGCTTTCTGTTTGAGATGGAGACGGTTCAGCCCGCGTGGTAACGGGGTTTGCGATGTTCGTTTCTGAGTGCGCTGACAAAAAACACAAAACAACTCTGTCTGTTCGTGGAGATGGGGGAAGAGTTTGCCTGTTTATTTTAAACACGCGGCTTCTATTTATACGCTTGCCGCTTTTATTTGGGCTTATTTGTTTGTTTGCCTTTTTAGCCTGGCGCTGGGAGCGTGAGTAATTGGGAATCCACTGGTGCAGCGGTAGCTGGGCGCTGCCATGAGGGAGAGCTGCCTTGGTGTGCCCAGCTCCGCTTGGGGCTTGGGCCTGGTGGTCCCGGGCAGAGAGCAGGGCTCTGCTGGCACGTGCTTTTGGAACTGGAGGTCCCAAGGGTCGCTCGCGTAACGAGATAGGTGTTAATTGGGAGGCCAGCTCGTTAGAAAGTGCCATCCCTTTGGATCCCGCGCCCTGCGTGTCGCCGGGCGGCGTGGGAAGATGGACGCTGCGGCCGAGTCCTGCTGCTGGGTGCTGGGGCTGCGGCGTGGGGGCACGAGGGGGGTGTTCCCTGCACGGCCCTTCCTCTGAGCGCACCGTGCCCGTGTGGGGTGGAAGCCGCGCTTCCCCTAAGACCAATTGGATCTGGAATGCAACGAGCTCCGCGACGGGGCTCGAGCCTTTCACCTGATGACGTTTTTTTCCTTTCAACTTCCTACTGTCTCCTTATGTAAGCCGTTGGCTTTCCTGACACTTCACCGACGCTCTTCTGGGGCCATAAACGTAGGAGTGCTGGGAGCTGCCCAGCCTGGCTGCAGGAAGCGGGCGCCGAGGGGCCGGGCCGCAGCGACTGCCGCTGCGCTGCCCTCCCATCTGCTCTTAGGACCCGGCTCCTCCGGGGCAGTAAACGCGTGCAATAAGGAACCAGCAGCCTGCTGGGGAGCCGGGCAGAGCGCGGACAGCTGCGAGCAGCATCCGACTTTGTTCTCCCTGTCAGGCGCTATTTTTAACTCTGTCGGATCCAAAGGCTGCAAGCGGTGCTGGAGGTTTCATGGGGGGGGGGGAAGGATGCAGCCCCAGAGTGCAATCCCAGAGTCCAGAATGCAATCCCAGAGTGCAGGCCCGGAGTGCAAGCCTGGAGTGCAGAATGCAACTCCAAAATGCAGGCCCAGAGTGCAGAATGCAGGCCCAGAACGCAGCTCCAGAGTGTAGAATGCAGCCTGTGAGTGCACAGTGCAATCCCAGAGTATAGAATGCAGCCCTAGAATGCAAGCCCAGAGTGCAAGCCTAGAGCGGAGCATGCAAGCCCAGAGTGCAGCCCCAGAATGCAGAATATCGCAGCCGGGCGGTGAGGATTTCCATTTCAGTCCTGACGAGCAGACGCGGTTTCGTCGCGTGGTGGTTCCGGTTACCAGGCAGATGCGCCGGCCGCGCCGCTCGTGGCAGGCAGACGAGCGATTCCTCGAGCTCCGCTCTCCTTTGGGGCTGATTTTTTTTCCCCGTGCCATCCCGCTCTCCTCCACGGACGCGTGGTGTTCTATGAGGGAAGGGATGCCGGCTGGACGCTGCGCTCCGTGCTGCCTCCACCCTCGCACCGGGGCCGGCTCCGGCCGCGCTTGGAGCATCTCGCCGGAGCGAGCTGGGAGCAGCTCAGGTGTGACGGCCCGGGGCCCTTTGACGCAGGGCACGGGGGGGAGTGGCTGTAACGTGAGATTTGGAATCAGTAGCGTTGTGGCTTCGGGAGCTGCTTAGCACGGGACAAGATGTCCACCCTGCTCAGCACCAGGGGGGGGTCCGGGCGCTCCCGTGGAGCTGGGGGGTGGCACTGGGCAGGCAGCGAGCGCTTGGATGCAGCAGCAGGGGCTGGGGTGCAAGCTGAGCGTTCTCTGCGCCAAACCTTTCTTGCAGTGGGCACTAATGCTCTCTCTTGCCTTCTGTAGGCACTGGGGAGAGCGGAAAAAGCACGTTCATTAAGCAAATGCGCATCATTCATGGCTCAGGCTACTCTGAAGAGGACAAAAAAGGTTTTACCAAGCTGGTATATCAAAACATCTTCACTGCCATGCAGTCCATGATCAGGGCCATGGAAACCCTGAAGATTCTGTACAAATATGAACAGAACAAGGTAAGTTTCTCAGAATTTCTGCATGTTTCAGGGTGGCGGGAATACTTTGGCTTGCGAGCTCCTGTTTGCTTGTGCCCTTCTGCGTTGCAATCCCAGCCTCCCTGGACTCTTTCCCACGTTCTTTTTTTGCGTGTGCTTAAGGATGGTTTTTTTTATCACGTTCTGTTGATCTCTGGCTCCATTTGCTGCCTGTGGTTGAGGGCTGAAGCAGCCTTCCACCTGGAGGAAGGAGTCCTTGTGCCGTTCAGGACGTTGCACACCGCTCCGTATGGAGAATGGGGGGAGCAAGGAATTGGAACTCCCTACAGGAAAGGGGCTCTGCGTCCTCATTTCAAGGATTCAATGTCGCTGGTTGTGCTTTATGTCCTTTGGATGGCTTGCAAGAGTCACACCTGAAGGCTTTTATCACTACACCTGCGAGCTATCAGTCTTTATGATAAGTGCTGACCAAAGGTGCTGCCTTTCTTGAAGGGTTTTGGTCTCAACCTCTGCTTGAATCACAGTTCTGTGGTTTGCCTTTACCCGTCTTGGGTCCAGGGATCATCTCCAGTTAAATCTGATCTAACTTTGTAGTTATTTAGGGAAGGGGGGTGGCTTCTCTTGAGGGTGCACCAAGAAATCAGCATTCCTGGCGTTTTGCTTCTTTAATGCTTGCAATGCATGATGCAATATCTCGAAGCAGAGTCGTGTTTTATCTGTCCTGTCACACAGCAAGGCAGAGCTGAGTTGGGCGACCTGTGTGTGGGGCCTGGGTGTCCTCTGTGCCCTCACAGAGGTTCTGCAGCATCCGTGGTGAGAGTAGGAAGGGTGCAAGGGAGCCCTCCTTGTGCTTTACCCAAGGCACAGCAGGGCTGTTGTGCCAGCTACAGGCTGCTGACTTTGACATACAACAATGTGTGCAGAAATTGGCTTTGTTTTTATTTTTCTTGATGGGGCACAAACCCCTCTCTGTGACAAGCGAGCCAAGATCTCAGAAAGCAGCTTGGTGTAGGTAGTGACCTCGTGGGCACCACAGGTTGTGATGCTCTTACATTCTAGCTCTTCCTATGCTTATAGATTGTAAACTGGATGGTTTTAGTTCCTCTCTCGGAAGGGGTTGTGTCTGCACCACACTAAACCAATGCCTCTATTCCTTTTCAAACGTAACCTAAAAATTTTCGGCGAGAAACTCGAGATAACAGCATGTTATCCAGACCTCCTCGGCAGCTGGGCGCTCGGGGTCCCTCACAGTGGGCATTCTGCCTTGGGAACTGCTGGCAAAACAAACACATGGGACTTGAATTTCTCGATGTAGCAGTAATTCTGGGAAAACTGGAGCTGTGGTGTCTCGGATGTGGGGTTTACCCACTGTCCCTCTGCTCTTGGTGAGCAGCGTTGGGGTCCTTGGAGTCGTAAGGAAAGGGTTTCGTTCACCTGAGAGTCATTTTTGCTTTGGTTTTTTTTTGTTTTTCCATCTTCAGGCCAACGCAGTCCTGATCCGGGAAGTGGATGTAGAAAAGGTCATGACGTTTGAGCAGCCCTACGTAAGTGCAATTAAAACCTTGTGGAATGACCCTGGAATACAAGAGTGTTATGACAGAAGAAGAGAATATCAGCTTTCTGATTCAGCTAAATAGTAAGTCGCGCTCACGGGCACGTAGTGGTGGGTAGCAGTGATGCTGTGACAAATACAAACTGTCCAGTTTCTTATTTTTTGAGTTATAGAGTTTGTTTCAGAGGGCAAGGATGCTGCAGTGGATTCAATTTCGTAGTTTCTAGCTGTATGACAATACATAACGATACACACGTCTACGTATAACAATAGATATTGTTATTTTCATTGGGGTGGATGAGTCTTGTTAGTGCTTCTGACAAGCTACCTCGCTTCGTGTGTTGGGATAAAACCCATAAGCCAGTGATTTGCCTCTATCAGCCCAAAATATCCCTGGGCAAAGTTAAGGTGGAAGACCATTGGGTAGCTGTAAGTGTTTTGAACCTGGTTGCAGAAAGGCCTGGAGCTTTGCAGAAGGGGGAAGCTCTGTTTCTTTGGGGAGAGATCCAGATCTGGAGATTGCTTGCAATTTGATGCTTCTTGTGTGGGTTTGAGGTGTGCTGGTGGGGGATGAAGATGCTCCTACATCTGATTTTAGGTACAGGTGAGGCTAGAATCTCTGCTTGGTGGCCACCTATGTGGCATCTTGGGCAGCAAAGCATTGCTTGCCTTCCCTTCACGTTTGCCCTCTGGCCTTATAGTTGTATGGGAATATTTAACTTATGGATCAACAAAATCTGAGTCTGGAGAAATGAGGACTATTCCACCTCTCCCTGTTAACACTTCACAATGGGAAACCTCAAGTGAAACCTGATTCTGAAACAGAAGCATTCACTGTATTAAACCTTCCCTGTAGTAAAGCTGCTTTCCATACACCTACACAGAGTTGACAAATCCATCCTTAATGCATCTACTCATCCTCCAAAGGGGATGGCTCCTGAATTACAGCTCCCCAAAGGTATAGTTTGCTGTTCTTCACGTCACATTTCATCTGCCTCAAGTAATCTCTTGCTAGGCCAGGGGAAGACTGAACGTGGTGCTGTTGAAACCCTTACATGTGTGCTGCAACCTAAGGTGGTGCTGCTTGTTTTGTTTTTTTTTCTGTTTCCGTCGTGCTTCCTGTAGCTATCTGAGCGACGTGGATCGTATCGCTACTCCAGGATATCTACCAACTCAGCAAGATGTGCTACGGGTTCGAGTTCCTACGACCGGTATCATAGAGTACCCCTTTGACCTAGAGAATATTATCTTCAGGTACTGAGGGTGTATTCGTGTTACAGCTGAGCTGAGAGGAGGGTGCTCCAGTTTTGGGAAGGATGGGTTCTGCTTTGCTTTCCAGTGTCCAGCTGCTGCGTCGCGAGGCTTGAGGGGGGA
>NC_034435.1:1213536-1216036 GCF_002078875.1 Numida meleagris
AAGGAGCTGCTGAAAGGGGATGGTGCCACGTTTTATCTTAAAGGAAAGCTCCAAGAGGAAGCACTGACCATCAGGAAATGGGACCTGCTGGAGTGGGGGTGCTGAGCTGCTGGTAGCCCCAGCCAGCTGGGGGGGGGGGGGGGGCACGTGCTGTGGGTGGCACTTGACTTTGAAATGGATTTGCCTTCAAGAGTGCATTGCTCGAGCAGCTTTGGCTGTTTGTTTCTCCTTCAAAAAGAGGCTGCCTCGTGTGTGTGATGCCCTCAGAGATGGTTTTCTGTGCCCTCAGAACTCGCTGCCTCCGCTGCTGCAGCAATATGTGGTTAAGCCAGGAAATGAGCGTGGCATACGAGGGCACAATGACATGCAAAAGCAATTTTCCTCCCTGCTTCTCTGCTGCTGGTTCCCTTCTCTGCCACAGCGCTGCCATTACAAGAGAGGAATAAAGAAGCCTGCATCCCATCTCTGAATCCATTCAGTTACAGATGTGCCAGATTGCTCTCTCTGGTTTGGCTGGCTGGCCTGTGGCATGGGTGTAGGTTCTTAGCAGAGCTGTGGGGAGCCAGAGTGCTGGACTTCAGGTCTCACCAAATAACTGCAGCGTGCTGCACAGGTGGGACTCAGAGCTGAGGAGCTGAGCTGTGTAGCTGTTACAGAGCACATTCTAAGAAAGGTTCTGTTTCCAAAGCACGCTCTGTGAGAAATTCAGAGGCAAGCAGGTGCTTTCACAGGACACAAAATATAGTTTGGTTGCTGGACAGAGCAGCGTTTTGAAGGACAGCTATTTAACAAAGCAGAGTAAAGTGCAGCTGAAATGGCAGTGGTGGTACTCGGGCTCTGAACATGATACCACGCTCTCATGGCCATCTCTTCTACTTGATATATTTCTGAAACAAGCTGTTTTGTGAACTGGATGGCTGTGTTAGCAAGCACATGTTGTTATACCCCCGTGCTGGGTTAACCTGAATGGTAGAGTGGCATTTGTTCTCTTTGCATGCTGGTCCTCTGCATTCAGATAGAGAATTGCAGCCGTTTTGTGTTCTTCTCTCCCACAGAATGGTGGATGTTGGAGGTCAGAGATCAGAACGGAGGAAGTGGATCCATTGCTTTGAAAATGTGACTTCCATCATGTTTTTAGTAGCACTTAGTGAATATGACCAAGTTCTGGTGGAGTCTGATAATGAGGTAAGCCAAGGGGAGGAGCGTTCCGGGGGTGATGGGAAGGAAGGAGATGTCTGTTTGGGAGGCTGCTAACAAAGTGCTTGGTGCCAAGCTGGGTTTGGAAGAATAGTTGGCCTTCAGCTCTTCCTATTGTCAAGAGAACATGAGCCTCAATGGATCACGGTGTCCCCGAGAATGGAGCGTGCATCGTGCGTTCAAATGATCTGTACTTCTCAAATAATGGGGAAGTACTCTGAAATTGCTGAGCCCTGTGTGTCTCCAAGACACTGTGCAATTTGAAGGGATGCTCTAAAAATTCCCTATTCCTGCTTTTCTTTGTGCTGTGGCTGCTGTTCTCTCGGTGCCTGGTCTCTGAAAATGCAGTACTGAGTTTTTACACCTGCTAATAGATTAAAAAATAAATGCCCTAAGTTGAAAGCAGGTATTGTTTTAGTCTTGTAGAGATGAAAACGTCTAGCAGCTCGCACAGTACCATGGCCAGTTCTCTCAAATGACTGTGCAAAGTGTGAAATAATTTGGAAAAGTCTTTGCTATTAATGACTTGCCAATGAAACGAGGCCCTGGTTCATCAGACTTTGCATTTGCTTTCCATTTACCTGCTCTGCTCGAGCCAGCACTGAGCTGGGGCCGAAGCATTGTGTGTGCAGGGTCTGGGCTGTCAGCTGGGTGCAGCAGGAGGGCACCTTAGTCCTCGTCTTTAAAAACTGCTTTCTCATTTCAGAACCGGATGGAAGAGAGTAAAGCCCTCTTCCGAACCATTATCACTTATCCCTGGTTCCAAAACTCGTCGGTTATCCTCTTCCTGAACAAGAAAGATCTGTTGGAAGACAAGATCCTGTATTCCCACCTTGTTGACTATTTCCCAGAGTTTGATGGTGAGTGGTTTTCGTGGGGGAGCACTCTGTTCAGAAGGAGGGGAGGGAGTGGTTTGGATTCTCTGTTAAAGAAAGCTCAGACCTAGAGGTTGGGGGAAAAACTCCTTAATTTCGAAAGGAATCCCTACTACAATGAGAAAATGTCGTGAAAATGTCCTGGTCACACTTGGCTGATAGGAATCTAACTGAAGGAGCAAATCATGAGCCTCTCCTAGAGGGTGAGACCGACATGATTTTCCCTAGGCAATCACTTAACGCTTTAAAATGCACAAAGTCTGATTTCTTACCTGGGTTCTTGTGTGATCTGTGTTACCAACACGTGGCAGGGCTCTGGTGTGCTGGGCGTTCTAAGGCAATTCCAGTCTGTTTTGAGAGCCTGACTGCTCAGCCCCCCAAGCTGCTCCCATGTCAGTGCTGAATGACCCCGGGTAGCACTCAGTTCT
>NC_034435.1:1221263-1249947 GCF_002078875.1 Numida meleagris
GCGGCAGCAGGGCCCCGCGTGTCGGGGTGAGAGCGGCCACCGCGACTTCAAGACTTCATGACGCTTTCGATCCAGGGGATGTAGGGAGCGATGTGCGTGTAGAAGGCGATGCGCTGCCGGTACGGGTAGGAGTAGATCCCCAAGGCTTTGTTGTTGCACACGAGGGGACTCCCAATATAGCCCTGTAAGAGGGAGAAGAGCGTGGAGTCGCAAAGGACGGGGGGGTCGGGGAGGGGGGGGGAGCTTTCGAATGGCAGAACCCAGTCTGGGAGCAGCACGGGCACTGCTGCAGCTCAGAGCATCGCTCCGGGTCCTGCAGCGCAACAGAACGCGCCCGGCCCGGCTGTGGCATTGAGGGCAGCCCCCCCGGAGCGACCCGGCCCCCTCCCATCGCACCGACCTCATCGGGAGCCCCGTTACTGCCGCTGCTGGCGCACAGGACGTGTTCGGCGAGGCCGGGGTAGATGGTGAGGCAATCCCTCTGTTTGCTGATGGTGACGTTGGCCTCGTGCAGGGCGGCGTCGGCGGCTCCGTGCCCCCACCCGGCGATGCTGCACACCGCCCCGCCGGGAACCCGCATCTTGGGGAAGGAGATGGCCCTGACGCGGTCGTTGGTGCTGGCGTTGCCTTTCAGCTGGGGGGCAGGGAGCACGGCAGTGGGTGCTTCGCCCTTAGGTGAAGCGCGACCGAGGCATTTGCCCCCCCCCCTCCGCCGCCGCCGCCCCCGGTACCTCCAGCAGGAGGATGTCGTGCCCGAACTCGGGCCTGCTGTACTGCGGGTGCCTGTGGTATTTCTTCACCTGCAGCTCCTGCCAGCTCTCCTCTTCCCTCTGGATGTCGCGGGCTCCGAGGATGACCGTCAGAGAGCTCTGCCTGTGGGATGGAGCACGGGGGAGGGGGGGTGGGGGGGGTCGTTAGCTGCGCAATTAGCGCAGGGGTGGCCTGGGGATGTGGATTGGGTTCGGCGGAAGCCGACGGGAGCATGGAGCCCTAGTGCTGAGCCTGCCCAGGGCGGGCTGCTGCGCTCAGAGTGGGGTATCTGCATCCAGAGCTTCAGCTGAGCTCGCTGGGTCCACCTGCAGCAGGGGCTGCCCTGGGGAAGCGGGGAACGCCACGGGGTTGGGGCAGCCCCTTTCCACCGAGCTGTGCATGTGGGCGCTTGGCTTCTGCCGGTTTCGCCCCCCAGGCGTGGGGCGCAGACACAGTTCTGCAGCTCACCCCACATGCAGACCCCCACGGCCTCGCGCCAGCCCCGCAGCCCCGCTCCCTGCCCACTCGGCCCTGCGGAGCCCTCCCGCCCCCATCTGGGAGATGTCACCTGGGCTGGGTGTCCCAGAACTCACCGGTAGCACTGCGCAGCCGTCATCACCCACCCGGGGGCCACCAGGAAGCCCCCGCAGAACCCCCCGTCGCTGCCCCGCAGATAGGCCATGTAGGGCCTGGATGGAGCCAGCGCCCGGCCCCTGGGCTCCATCTGGCTCCAGGAGCGACCTGCAAGGATGAAGGGGGGGATGGGGACGCGGGGATGGGACGGGGACGTGGGGCACGGGCCCCCCAGCCCTCAGCCCACCCCACGGCCGCTCTACCCACCAGCCGTGCCCAGAGGCCACGCCAGCAGCAGGACGGCGAGCAGGAGCCTCTGTGGGTGCTGCATGGCCTCCAGGATACCCCAGGGTATGAGGCTGAGAGCGGGGTCTCTTCCTGCTCTCAGGAAGGATTTATACCCTGAGACGAGACTCCAGGAAACCACAGAGGTCGCACTTCATCTGATTAATCTCACTGCAAAGTGCGTACCTCAGCAATCCGTAAGGGGAATTCAGGCAGCTTCAGACGATGGCCCACCTCCATTTGGGGAGGATTTGAGGTGCCTGGAGCCCTCCTGGACCCAAAGGCAGCGTTACCCCACTGCCTCTGAGCTGGAGGCTGTAGGGAGCGTGCTCACCCCATGGCTTTGCCCTCTCTGCAGCTTGTGTTGTTGTTGTTTTTGCAACTCTTTGCATCTCTTGATGTTATCACGAGCCTTGCAAAACCAAGATTTCTTTTACATGATGTACAAACTCCAAGAAGACCATGAGGACCCTCCTACTGCTTCTTGGTAGATGCAGTCAGAGCCCGAGGAGCAGCCCCCAAAACACCACGTTCATTATGGCTGCCCGAGGGCAAGGAGCTGCACAGCAGCACCACCGCCATCGCCACGAGGACCTTGCTCTGCTGCTTTAGTGCCCTGCTTTGTATGGCAAAAGACGCCCTTTTATGTGCTCCTTCCAGTGCTCAAATATGGATCAGGCTTCCTAGCAAGGCCCCCGGTGCCTCGTGGCTGCCCGGCGCTCCTGAGGCTTCTGGATAATGCCCATACTAAAATGCTTTCAGTTTTGGTTAGCTCTGAATTGGTCAGGAAGTTGGACTTGGTGATCCTTGTATGGCCCTTCCAACTGAATTATTCTATTCTACTCTACTCTACTGGGCTCTACTGGACCCAGCTCGACTTGATTCTACTCTATCAGACTTGACTCCAATGAGTTTGACCCGACTGGACTTTACACTGCTCAACAGGACTCTGCTGGACTCGACTCAATGCTGCTGGACTCCGCTCAGCTCAACCCTAGATGTGATTGTTCCCCATTAAACAAGGGTTCACTGCCCCTCCACCAGCTGGAATGTGAGGACTCCGGAGGACGCTGCCCAGAGCCAGGGCTGCCTTTGTCCCTGCTTTGTGGGGAGCAGGGACGCGGGTTTGGGATACTGCCCATCCGCTGGCCCTGTGGGAGGGGTTGTGCCCCACATTGGCAGTTCCTTCCTTCGGTGATGACGAAATGGGTCTGATGCTGACTGCTGGGAAATGAGCTTTCCCTCCTGCCCCCAGCACTCTTCTCGAGCGAAGAGCTGTCATTCTCGTGCAAAGACTGCTGCAGCCAAGAGCACCAAGGAAAACCCTGACGTGACAAAGCGACAGAGATTTGTTTCATACCCCACAGATAAGCAGTTGCAGCAGCTGCAGCCTTTTCACTTGCAGATTTACTGGTTGATAGTAGCAGTTAGCAGAACGCCAGAGCGTGGACCCTTCTCGGTTTCCCCAGGGTGCCGTGGCGGCATCACCTCCTCCAGGCAGGGGCAGGGAGAGCGTGGGCACACATGGCCAGGGCTGGACCGCAGCCTGTGTCATCCATCTCCTCCCTTGGGCAGAAATGGCTGAGCGGAAGCCCAGGAAAGGCTCTGAGAACAGGGCAAGCCTTCTTTTCCCCCAAATTGCTCACAGTTTCTGTACGTTCAAAATTTCCCACTGGGTTTCCCCTCCACAAACCCTCACATTCTCTCCTGGAACTTGCGTAAACATCTGGCATCCTGCAGCAGGGAGTGCTGCTCTGCCCTGTCCCCTCTCCTATCGCTGGTCCCCGGGCCCTTGCCCATCCCAGTACGATGCTTTCAGAGCCCGTATCTGTGTCTCTACTCGGGACATCACGGAGGGCTGGTGGTGTTCTGAAGGGGTGTGCACATCGCTTCCCCTCTCCATCCAGGTCATAAGGTTGGAAAAGACATCCAAGACCATCAAGTCCACCCATCAACCCATCCCCACCACTCCCACTGACAGAACCATAGAGTCATTACGGCTGCAGAACACCTCTCAGATCCCCAAACCCACCCCTGCCCACTGATCATGTCCCCAAGTGCCACGTCTCCTCAGTGCCACATCCCACCTCCGGGGATGGTGACCCCACCACCCCCAGCGCAGCCTGTGCCAGTGCATCACCACTCTTCTGGAGAAGAAATTGTTCCTCGTATCCAGCCTGCACCTCCCCTGGCACAACGCGCAGCCATCACCCCTCATCCTATCGCTGTTACCTCGGAGAAGAGGCTGATCCCTCTCTGGGCACAGCCCAGAACCTCAATGTCTTTGCCATTGCCATCCCACCACGGATAGGAGAAGCTCAGCCCATGGCTGACTCAACCCTCCCTTCTTTCCGGAACAAGGGATAAGAAAGAAGAAGGCAGAAATGCTGGGGAACGCAGCTCAGAATTTACTGGGGGTGTTTCAGGTGCAGGGATGCTCAAGCAGGGCAAGGGATGTCCAAGGCAAACGGGCTCTCCAGTAGTGCCACTGCATTCTGGTGTCAGATGGGAATTCTGCTGGGTGACAACGTGGCACCGAAATGGGTTGGGCTGGCAGTGGGACAGCATTCAGCCTCAGAGCAAAGGGAGAGACCCTATGGGCATCCATTGGGACACTTGGGTTCCCGGGGACAGAGCGGGGAATGGGGCCATCAGCGGGGGCAGGAAGGAACCCAGCAGGTCTCCAGGGCCACGCTGACGCTGCACCGTTACTTCCTCATGGTTTTCTTGATCCAGGGCAGGTAGTTGGCGATGCGAGCATAGACGCCAGGCGGGTTGTCGTGCCCGAAGGAAACAACGCCCTGTGCTATCTTATTGCACACCAGCGGCCCTCCGGAATCACCCTGCGGACAGATGGGACCGGTGGTGGGAGCCTCTTCCCCATGGAAATGGGCTCTCCTCTACTCAGCAGGAATGGCCTTGCCTCTGCTCACTGGGGTCGGCCTCACCCCTTCCCAATGGGAATGGCTTTGCCTCTACCCAGTGGGATCGTCTCTTCCCCAAAGGAACAGCGTTGACTCCATCCCTTTCCCCAGGGCCGGACCCGCTCCTGGTGGCCGTGCCCCATGGACCATCATCTCTCCTGGAAACCCCCTAAAAGTGCCCCCTCTGCGGCCGTACCTGGCTGGAGTCCCTCAGCTCGTGGAAGCTGCCGGCGCACACCATGCCATCGTTGAGCTGCGGGTAGAACAGAACGCATTTCCTGCGGCTGTAGATGGAGACTTCAGTTTCGAAGAGTTTGCTGGTTGCCTTGTCCTTGTCAATCAGGCCCCATCCCGCGATGGTGCACGAGGTGCCCGTGGGGAGGTCGCTGCTGGTTCTGGGCAGCGCAATGGGGTGGACGTATTTGTTGAGCGTGGCCTTCGCCGTCAGCTGGGAGAGAGGAGGGTTGTGAGCAGAGCGGGCAGAGCATGGAGGGGAAGGCCGGTGGGATGGACAGCGCTGCAAATACGGTGTGTGACCCCAGCCCTGCCCGGGGGTCCCGCCCCACGAAGGGGGTGGTTGGCAGGAGGAGCTCTGTGTACAACGCACTCTGCTCGGCCTCGCTGCCCCCAGCCCCCCTCCGCCCCACGAGGCTGCCTTGCCTTGAGCAGCATGATGTCGTTGGCAAAGGTGTTGGGGTTGTACGCGGGGTGCACGTGGTATTTGAGGACCCCTCGGACCTGCTGGCTCCGCTCTGGTTCACTGATGTCATGAGCCCCCAGGATGGCGGTGATGTTCCTGGCCGCGGCGTACAAGGGAGAGGAGAACTGGTCGAGTCTCACCCCCCTCCCTGCACCTTTTGCAGAAAGGTGGGGAGAGCTGCTCCCAAACGACCCCGGTGACGGGGAGGAAGAGGAGGATGAAGCTCCTGTGCGTGGTACTCACCCATCCAAGCAGTGCGCGGCCGTCATCACCCAGTCGCGGGCCACCAGGAACCCCCCGCAGGAGGAATTCCTGAGTTTCAGGAATGCCATGTAGGGGTGGGAGTGGGGCTTGGCCTCGTGGCCCCCGACGATCTGACCCCGCAGAGCACCTGCAAGACACAGCGGGGTGAGCCCATGGGATGGAGCGCAGGGCAGCGGCCCCGTGCAGCTCCCGCCTTACTGCCATCGGCCCGCGGGCAGGAGAGCAGCAGCAGCAGGGCCAGCAGCAGCGGGCAACGGGGACGACGCATCTCCTCTCCCCGATGGATGCTTGGAGCTCTCAGCCTCCCTCCCGCTGCCCAAGGGGGGTTTTATAGCCTGGAGCAGCTGTACCCTGCAGCCAGGAAACCATGTGCGATGGGCTGATTGCGTTAATCAGAGCAGCGCAGCATCCCGCCGGGCTATCTGCATCTCTGCTGCTCACGTGCCTGTGTGCTCAGGGGCTGCGATCCGTGGGACAGCAGCGCAGCACTGCCCCGGCTCACCCAATCCTTGTGCAAAGGGCACGGACCCGGCGTGCAGCACACCTGGGCTCTCCCAGCGCTGGCTCCTGGCTCTCTTCCCTCCTGCAGCCGAGCCTGCAGTTCGCACGGGGGCTGTGCCACCCAGCCCTGCACTGTTTGAAGCTGTCCCTCCTGACTGCTCTTCCCAGCCCACCATTTTCCCCTCCTGCCAGGCTGCCCCACTTTGCTGCATCGCTTCTTGCTCCCTGGGGCTTCCATCTACCGGGGCTTAAAGCTGCATGGAGTGCAGCTGCTGTAGGGAACTGCTCTGGGGGGGGCAGTGGGGGTGGGCTGGGGGATCTCCAGAGGTCCCTTCGATTCTGTGATTGATTCTGTGATTCTGCGAAATGTCTGCTCTGCTGCGGAGAGATTGCACGTTGCACATCACCACAATCATCACGGGGCCCTCTCCTGGAAGGGGCACGAGGGGGGGTCAGCTGCTGGGAGAGATCTCTGCCAGCGCAGAGATAAGGAGCGGGCAGCAGTCACCGGGGACATCCTGCCCACACGCTTGTGGGCTCAAAGCGCCCTTTGCTCCTTCCCATCCTTGGGTGCTTTTGCTCTCGGGGCTGCTCTCCCAGGCACAGCCCTCCCAGCAGCGGTGGCTGAGCTCAGGGCAGGATTTCTGAGCTCATCCGAGTTCGTAACTGCAGCTGGTAAGAGAGGAGAAACCCAGCAGGCGGTGACCATGGAGCAGCCAGCAGTGTGCAGCTTTAACGGCCCCTCCATGCCATGGAGACATCACCCCTCGTACCGCTATGCAATGTTAAATTCCCAGTCCTGCTATGGGGTATTTTCCTACAGACCCCTCTGTGCCCATTCCCAGGCTGCTTTCTGCCCCCCACCCCCCGGGCCGTGCCCACCAGCCCCATTGCAGTCCATGAGAGTAGGGTTCCGCCAGGCGTGCGTGCCCCACATGCACCACCACCCCTTGCTCCTGAGCTCCCTGAGCATGAAACCCTTCCGTGAAAGAAAACCAGAGCGTGGATGTGGCCCAAACCCGACCCCGAGGAGGATTTCTGGGAGGAGAGGCGCTTTATGCTTCCCGTTGTTTGCTCTCCATCTCATGTATTTTTTTCCATTGGCAAAATTCAACCTTCTAAAGAGAAAGAAACCACTTCAAGTTGGGTCGATCTTTTCTTTTCTTTCCCTTCCCACTTTGCTTTTTAAAGTCATTAATGTGGTCAGAAGGAGACAACGGTGAAACTTTCTCTTTCATGTTCTTGTTTTTCCTGCAGAGAATTCTTTTTTTTTTTACAGGGACCCGGCTGCATCCGAGATGAGGCTCTGAGCACTGCAGACGCGCCGGTTCCTGGGCTCTGTGCACAGAGGGGTTCTTCTATGGCTCCCTGCTGCGATGCTCTGCTGGAAGGACCCCCACCTGCTGCAAGTGAGCAACACAAACCCCTGCTCCAACCGCCAGCAACGATCGAGTCATCTCTAAACCAGCACCGCTCCACCCTTCCTGGAGCAGCAAAACACCTGCAGGGACGGATGGGTGGAGGTGGCACAGCGGTGGGGATGGCAGTGTCCGTCCGCCCGCCAGAGCCCGCCCCACACAGTGTCACCCACAGATTGATTTGCTGGGGTGTGACCAGGGCTGGGGGCTGGATGGGGCACGGGCAGCGGTGACCCGAGGGCTGGGGTTTGCCCCCAGGGTCTGGGTGATGGAGCGGGGCAGCTATGGGGCAGCTTTGAGCAAACTGTGGTCTTCGTCTGCAGGAAAGAGATGGGAGATGCTGCAGGACTGGGTGTCCCTCTCCTCCCCCCTGAATTTCAAAGAACGACATCTGAACTGAAAGAGCAGAGAGAGGCATCAAGATAAAGTTGGTGTCTGTGCAGATAGCGATGGGGAGATGGTGCAGAGAACAGGAACCCGGCCTGGAGGAGGGGGGCTGGGTGCCATGAGGGGAGGTGGGGACACCCCATACGGGCTGGGTTAGTGCTGAGCAGTGGGGACCCACTGGGGTGACCCGAGTGTCCCTGGTCCCATCGGGCTGTGGGACAAAGAGCTCATTCCCATCAGGCGTCTCCCCACGGCCGCTCGGACGCCGTTCACTATTTGAGGAGCTGTTCCAGGCCCTGGTGTGGCACGTCCCTTCATCCCCTGACCTTCATCCCCACCAGCTCCATCCTCTGCCTCCCAGAGCTGACATTTGCCAGCGGCTCAGACGAAGCCGAGCAGCCGGAGGGGTGTGCGGGACTCACATCATCCCCTTGGGATGGAGCCCTTTGCACCAAGGCCCGAGCACGCTGCGCTCCGCTCTCCCCGCTCTCAGGGCTGGGCCTTCCCACTGATGGCTGCTCCTTCAATCTCGGGGCCGCACGCCGACCTTATCAGCACGAGCTCCGCTGACGGCGAAGCCAAACCGACCCTGACGGCTGAAAGGACCAGCGTGGAGCTCCGCGGAGCCCTCCGCTTCCCATCAGAACCACTTCTGTTGCACACCAGTTCCCGCGGGAGGAACATCCTTTGCGTTTCCCACGTGCCCGCGCCACGGTCCTGGAGAAATCCCCACGTCCCACAGCGGTGGGAGGAGGCCCAGCGCCGCGCTCTGCCCCGGGGACCAAGCCCTGACTCCGGGTCGTTCTGCGCTGAGAACGGGGTTCAGCTGTGATCCCGATGCTCTCTCAGTGCAGCTGTTTGGGTGGGTCCATCCTTGCAGAGAGATGTGGTTGACGATGTTGTAACTTCCCCTTTTTTTTTTTTTTTTTCTTGTTTTTTTTCTTTTTTTTCACTTTGGTAGGTAGCAGCCTCACTGGTTACACCCTCCCCATTACCTACCGTGCGCCGGGCCTCCAACGAGCAGCTGGGGAGCACTGCTGGCTGCTGAGCCTCCCCGGGCAGCAGGAGCCATGCCAGGTGAGTGCAAAACTCAGCAGCTGGGGCTGGGAATAGCATGGTTCAGGAATGCCCCTCCAGGTGGGTTTTGCAGATGTAGGGAATAGATGAGTGACAGATGTTAGCGCTGCAGTCGGGTCGGGGCTCCCGGCTCCTGGTCCCAGCACAGCCCCTTCAGCTGCGTGCCTCAGATTCCTGTGCACGATGTAGGCAGAGGGAAGACCCTGACCCGTCTCCAGCAGGTGTCCAGGTGCAGGGTGCACATGGAGGCCTTGGAGCAGCTGGTTCCCTGCAGCGGGGTGCAGCTGAGCCCTGGCTGCAGAGCCGCAGGTGCCTGGATTCGTGCGCTGGGGGCAACACGTGGGGTTCTGCAACTGGAGGGGCCCAGGAGGGTGAGAGCACGGAATTCCTCCTGGAGAAGGGTGGACCTGGGCACAGGTGTGCACGGGGCAGTGGGTGGAGGGCAGTTGCTCTGAGGGGTGAATTAATGCCACAGAAGCCCCAGCAGCCATCGGGGCGCTCATGCCAGCGCTCAAACCAACAGATCCCACCCCACAATTTCTCCTTACTGAGTAATGACGACAGCTGCCAGAAACCATGCCAATCCTCTAGCTCACAACAGGAAACTTTATTAAACAACAGGAAGACCCTGCTCGAGCGTGGCCTTACAAAACACCTCACCCTCCTCTCCCCTTGTTCTCGCAGTGCCTTGGGGCTGGCAGACAGGGCTCTGACTCCTACCTCTGTGCTGGACCCAGTGCTGTTTTCAGCCCTCAAACAGAGGCTCTGCTCTGCTCCAAACCTCACCTGAAGCCTTGGTGCTCAGAAGACGGACGGCCCAGGGCTGAGCTGGATCCTGAATCACTCCTTCTCCCTTTCTGCTCGATATCCTGAGCTCAGAATGGACCTCCTCGACAGGAAGGGCTCCTGCTTGCAGCTGGCTGCCATGCAGAATGTGAACATCATCATGCAGCACTACAACTTCACCGGCAAGCTGGCCAACCGGCACTCCCGGGATGAGGGCATGGGCCTCATCCGCACCATCTTCGTCATCATCAGCTGCGCCATCATCCTGGAGAACCTGCTGGTGCTGCTGGCCGTGCTGCGCTGCCTGCGGGCGCGCCGCTGGGTCTACTCCTGCATCGCCAGCATCACCGTCAGCGACCTGCTGGCCGGCATCGCCTACCTCTCCAACCTCTGTCTCTCAGGCAAGAAGACCTTCCAGCTGTCCCCTCAGCTCTGGTTCCTGCGGGAGGGCATCCTCTTCATCGCGCTGGCCGCCTCCACCTTCAGCTTGCTGGTGACGGCCATCGAGCGGTACAGTGCCATGGTGCGGCCGATCGCCGAGAACGAGGCCAGCAAGACGCTGCGCCTGCGCGGCCTCATCGTGTCCTGCTGGCTGCTGGCCTTCATCATCGGGCTGCTCCCGCTGCTGGGCTGGAACTGCCTCTGCAACTTGAGCGCCTGCTCTGTCCTCCTGCCCCTCTACTCCAAGAACTACATCCTCTTCGCCGTGGTCATGTTCAGCATCATCTTGCTGGGCATCATCGGCCTCTACATCTCCATCTTCCAGCTCGTTCAGGCCAGCTCCACTTCTCGGCACAGCCGCAAGCGCTCCTTCCGTTTGCTCAAGACGGTGCTGATGATCCTGGGCGCCTTCATCATCTGCTGGAGCCCCCTCTTCGCCCTGATGCTCTTCGATGTGTTCTGTGAGACGCAGACCTGCAGGCTGCTGCACAGCCTGGACTGGACCTTGGCTCTGGCCATGCTCAACTCAGGCATTAACCCCATCATTTACTCGCTGCGGAGCGTGGAGGTGCGCCGCGCCGTGTGCAGCCTGCTGTGCTGCTGCTGCATCAGGATCGGGCTCTGCAAGCCTGGGAACTGCCTGGTCATCACCGACATCAACTCGGGCTCATCCACCGAGAGCTCCCTGCGCTACCGGGAGAGCTTCCGCACCTCCATGCCCCCGAACGCACGGCCCAGAGCACCTCTCTCCAGCAACTCCAGCATGATGAGCAACCTGCCCAGCCTCTGAGAGGCCAAGGGTGGCCCAGAGAGCCTGCTGGGACCTCAGGGTGCTGGGCACTGCCTGTCAGAACAATGTCAGATGCTGTCCTGCCCCTGCTGCTGACTGTGGCCAGGCTTTGAGCAGGATGTAGCATAGAAACATGCTCCTGGATGGCGGTGAGGGATACGGGCACAGGCTGGGACAGACGCTCTGCTCAGATGGATGCTGTGCTGGGGTAGGAGTGGCCCCTGCTCCGTGCGTGCATGTATATAGGTGCTGTACCTGCTCCGGTGAGGGCATCTAGCCCCATTGTGCCCCGTGGCACAGGGATGGCACTCCCCATTTGGACTTCTAGGGGTTACCAACAGCAGAGATGGGAACTGAGAGCTGCAGGATATTGGACCGCCAGCAGCCATGTCTGCACCCGCTGCAGCCCAGGGCTCAGCGCTGCAGCCCCAGCCGGCAGGATGGAGCAGCAGGAGGGGTGCCGAGGTGCCGTGAGAACCCGGGCAGGATGCTCTGCAAGGCACTGAAGTGCGCAGACACAGGAAGGGCGGTTCCAGGGGCGTGCAGAGAGCTGTGCTGTGTGAGCAGCGCAGGGCGTTGCTCCTGGAAGAGGCCCACTGCAGAGCGATGCTCTGGAGGAGAACAGCATCCAACTGCCCCCTCACCGTGCGGGAAGCCCAGGCCAGCCAGGCCCTGCGGAGAAGCTGTCGGCAGCTTAAAACCTTACAATCATTTAACTGCAATAAAATCTCCTCAGCCAGGAAGCCCTCGTTTAGTGCGATTTTATTCCATCTCGGGCCACGAGATGGTCGGGTCCCGCAGCAGGAGGCCCGGTGCCGCCCGGGGGGGGCCCTGCGGCAGCTACCGGAAGCGCCCGCTCCCACTGCCCGCTCCACTACCGGAAGTGCCCTGTACCAATTCCCGCTCTACTACCGGAAGTGCCGTCTCCCAGTCCCCTCTTCACTACCGGAAGTGGCACTGCCCCCTGCAGGCCAGGCCGGCGCTGTCTCGACTACAGCTCCCGGCACCCTTTGCGGCCAGGCAAGAACTACAACTCCCAGCAGGTCTCCGGGGGCGGTGTGTGCTGACGTCACGCGTCTTTGCGTCCTGTCGCGCCGTGCCGCGCGTGCCGGGGCTGCAGGCCGCAGCGGCGGGTCGGGGCCGCGGCGATGCTGGAGGAGGCGGGCGAGGTGCTGGAGTCGGTGCTGAAGGCCTCGTGCCTGCCGCTCAGCTTCCTACTTTTTGTCCCCGCCGTGCTCCTGCTCCTGGGTCCGCCGCCCGCCGCTGAAGCCGCCCACGAGTTCACGGTGTACCGCATGCAGCAGTACGAGCTGGGCGGGCAGCCCTACGGTGAGAGACGGCCCCGGGCCTCGGGAGGGCCCCGGCCTCCTCCGCGGTCAGCGGGGCGCAGGGGGGAGGCTCGGCCCCGCGATGGGGCCCGGGGAAGGCGACTGCGCCTGGGGAAGGCCGTGGGGAGCACTGGGAGCCGCGGGTGGGCCCGGCGGTGCGCGGTGCTCGGTGCTGGGAGGGCCGCCCGGGATCCGCCGGGCTGGGCTGTGTTGTTCGGCCGCAGTGCGAGCGGGGGATGCGGGGAGCTCCGCACCGTGAGCTCTGGGTGGCCGTGGACCCACTGCGTCCTTGCCGGCTGCTGGTGTGGGCTGAGTGCTGCTGTGTGTCAGGGTCCGGTTGCAGCCATCTTGCGTCTTGGGCAGGAGCTCAGCTGTGTCCTGTTGCCCTTGGCTTCTCTGTTCGCAGGTTGATCCGTCACTCTTCAGCTTCTTCATTACATCTCGTTGCTCTGGTGTCTCCTGGTGTGAGAGGCCTCCTTTCTTTTATAGCTCTTCCCTCGCGTTACCGTTGACCTCCAGTTCCTGTGTTCAGCTTCAGGGAGTTTGCCGATTGTGCAACAGCTCTCTTTGAGTCAGAAATGCAACCTGCAAATTGCTGGAGTGCTGTAACCTTCAGCCCCCGCTCCCTCGTACTCCCTAACCCAGAACCAATGTCGTCTGAGTCTTCTGCAGACATTTATCCCGCATCAGAGCACACGTTCTGTCTGTGAGCAGCTCTCCCCTGCTGGCTTTCTGTGGCCTGAGTTTCAGGCTTTGTTAACAGCTGGAATTACAGGGCTACATTTATTCTGTGCTGTCCTGGAGATTGTCTCTAAATCTTTCAGGGCTTTATAAAGTTAAATGGTACAAGTTCTGGAATGGGAGCTATCCCTGCACGCTTTGTGGATATGACAGATGCTGCTGGTGGTTTCTGAACGTCTGAAGTTATTACTGGGTCCTTTCATCTCTAAATGTATCCACGTTTTGAAACGCCTGCTTTTGAGGACATTACTGAATCCCACATTGCTGTGTTTAGACATCGTTGTTTGGGGGTGGTGGAATGGTTATCCTCATTATGGATTGAGGGGCCTGTTCTTGATATTTGTCAGGTACACAGTATAGGAGATCTCCATGGAGGCTTTAGAGTGTGGCTGACCTCTGTGTCTGGGGGTATGGCCCTCTCTGGTGCTACACAGGGGAAGCGCAGACCTTTTTTTGGCTTAGGTGCTCTGACCTTTGACAAGATCAAGCTAGTGTTAGAGTTATGTTAAGCTAGCTTTGAACTCAACCTTTAGCAGCTGTCTGCTTTGGCGTAGGCTGAGGTGCTTTCTGGAGCACCCTACTCCTGCCTTGCCTGCTTGTAAGCTCACTGTGATGAAGTTTTCACTGTAGGAGCCAGGATTATGGAAGTATAAAGTGGGTTTGGAACTTTATAAATTGTGAGGTAGTTCTGACCGTCCTTCATTACACAAGATATCCTTCTAGTCCTCTGTTCCACATTGCTGGAGCTGTTGGCAAGCCTCTGGATACAGTTCTATCAAGGACTGTGCTTTTATGTGGGGGATTTGATAAACTGAAGCTGAGAGTAGGAGAGTTTGTAACTTTCTCAAGTGTATAAGCATCCCGGTGGGTGGATGAGCAAGCACATCCCTTTGGGTAGACATGGCTCTGAAGTTCATCAGACAGCGACCAAGACTGTTTGGGGACGGAGCTAAGCTCTAGCAAAGGGGACGTGATAAATCTGCTTACAAACCCTGTCCCTGCTGTCCCCGCAGGCACCAGGAGCGCAGTGCTTAACACAGAAGCCCGCACTGTGGAAGCGGACGTCCTGAGCCGCCGCTGCGTCATGATGCGGCTGGTGGACTTCTCCTACGAGCAGTACCAGAAGGCTCTCCGCCAGTCAGCTGGTGCTGTGGTGATCATCTTGCCACGGTCTATCTCTTCTGTCCCACAGGATGTTGTAAAGGTAAAAAAAAAAAAACAAAAACAAAAGAGCCCAACTCATTTCCTTTCTCTTCTGATGGGAGGTGTATCTGAGAGGGAGCGAGGCCTGGGTTGCTGCAGGACCGAAAGCTCCTGTGGTAACGCACAACAAATCAGATTCACGTTTTGAAATTTCTTTCCCCCTCTCTTCCACTCTTTTTTTCCTATTCTCTTGGATGTTTAGCGGGTGCTTAGTTTGTGTCTCACTTAAATCCTCAGCAATTCATGGAGATAGAGCCAGAAATGCTCGCTATGGAAACCATTGTGCCAGTCTACTTTGCAGTGGAAGATGATGAGCTGCTGTCTATCTATGAACAAACGCGGGCTGCTTCTGCGTCACAGGGTTCTGCCTCGGCTGCAGAAGGTGAGTTCTAGGAAGTGGGGGAAAGCTTAAAGAAAGGCACTCCTGATCCCAACTCTAAGACTGTTGTGCTGTGTTGAATGCAGCGCAGATCAGCGTTCTGTTGCTTTCCTGTTTGTTCTGTCTTTCTTGAAGTGCTTTGAGATCCAGTGGAATAAAAACAGCATGAGAGAATAACTATTTACTATATTTGCATGGGAGTGAGTTCTCAGCTTTATGCTGTTGCAGAAAAGACAGAAAGCAAGATTTAAGTTACAAACAGCATTGATGATGTTAAGTGACTATAGTACGTTGAGAGAAGCTGAAGCTTTCTGTCTGACCACAAGTCGGTTCAGTGCTTCCATGTCTTCCCTTGTGAATAACATTACTGTCTTAGTGAGCTGCTGAGCACGATGAGCTTTAGGTCTCTTGGAGAAAAGTTTTTTTTTGTTGTTTTTGTTTTAACCAGTTTGAAATACTAGGATTTCAGAACAGACTGAAAACGTGTGGTCACCAGGATCCCAAGTCAGTGCATAAACATAAGTGACAACTGGGAGGGATAAAGTGATTTGAAACTCGTCTCTCCAGTGCTCAGATAGCAAGGGAAGTAGGGAAATAAAGGGATGAAACTTCCCCAGCTATATGTATCTTTTGTTTTTTTGTTCTAGTTCTGCTTCACACCGCGACTGCCAATGGCTTCCAGATGGTGACCAGCGGGGCTCAGAGCAAAGCTATCCACGACTGGCTGATACCCAGCGTGGAGGTGAGTTCCAGGCAGATTCCAACTGGCAGTGTTGATGGGATGCCTTCTCTAGGGGGGATCTCATCAGGTGTTTAGACTAATGGGGCAAGTCAGGTGAGAATCTGAATTCCTCAGAACTGAGACCCCTTGGAGACTCAATAGGCTTTGTAGAAGTCATGCTGTCTTAGTCCTGGCGTGCAAGGAGGGGTGCTGAGTGACTTTTATTTCCTTCTTCTCCAGGGAAGGCTGACAGGGCTGGGTGGAGAAGACTTGCCCACTGTTGTGATAGTTGCCCACTACGATTCTTTTGGAGTGGCTCCAGTGAGTATTCTTTTTTTCTTGAAGCTTTCTCTCCTGTCTGTACCTTTCTCCCTTTTGGCCTCTGACCCTGTATTTTCTCTTGTTTTTAAAGACCAAGGGTAGTTCTAAGTGGAGCGTGGTGATGCATTTACCTTGAAGGCTGTTCTGGAACACAAGAATCACTGTTGTCACTGTCTCTGTCCCACTTTGTCCTGCAGTGGCTGTCTCACGGTGCTGATTCCAATGGCAGTGGTGTCTCGGTGTTACTGGAACTAGCCAGGCTGTTTTCTCGACTCTACACCTACAGACGTACCCATGCTGGGTAAGAAACTGTTTTGGGTTGAATGTGGGTAGCTAAGATCAAGTAAGAAGGGCTCTTGCTCCAGTCTTGTAGGGTGCTAGAGTGTACAAGCAGTCTTCTACTTCCTTCCCTGTTGTGCTTCCTTCCAAGTACATCAGCAGTTAAGGGCCAAACTCCTTCCTTTGGTTTCGTGATGTAGATCTGCTTAACTGCAGGGACAAGTGGAGGGAGTTACGTGGAAACTGGATTCCATCCTCAAGCACTGGGAACTCCTCTACCCCCATCTTGCCACTGCTTTCCAGTGTGGCACATAGGAAGCATTTGTTAACAGGCAGTTTGCGTCAGGTGCCGTTGTGATTTCGCCCCATGTCTGAGTACATTAGTTCTGGAATATAGTAAATTAGCCATGGGGTGCAGTGTGCTAATACTTCTCTGTTTTCTTTGGTGGGCAGATATAACTTACTGTTCTTTGCATCTGGAGGTGGCAAGTTTAATTATCAAGGAACCAAGAGATGGCTGGAGGACAATTTGGACCACACTGGTGAGTTAAGGGGCTAGCATTCCAGCATGTTCTCTGGCAAGGATTCTGTTAATATCATCGTGAAAAGTCTGTT
This sequence comes from Numida meleagris, assembly GCF_002078875.1. Taxonomy (NCBI): domain Eukaryota; kingdom Metazoa; phylum Chordata; class Aves; order Galliformes; family Numididae; genus Numida; species Numida meleagris. Next base: position 1,237,747 of record NC_034435.1, read on the forward strand.
ATGTTATCTCCTCGTGTAGGCCTTTTTCTGTGGGGGGATGGAGGTCCCAGCACAAAGCATAGCATTAAAGGTTTGGATTTTTCTGTTGCAGATTCCAGCCTGTTGCAAGACAACGTGGCATTTGTTCTTTGCCTTGACACTCTGGGCCGAGGCGATAGCCTTCATCTTCATGTCTCAAAGCCTCCCAAGGAGGGGACCTTGCAGCATGCGTTCCTGAGAGAACTGGAGATGGTAATGAAAAGCATGTTGGGTGGGTGGGAGCTTGGGGCCTAACCTCAGGGAGCTACAGCTCTCTTGCAAGAGGAGGAAAGGGAGTAAGACATGAAGAAAGGGTCTACCACTGAAATATTTTGTGTGTTGTTTCTGGTTGCCTGATTTGGAGTGAAGACATCCTCACACCAGTCCTAAATGAAGCACATGAAATATATTTACCATCTGCAGCATTAAAATAAAAAAAAATTGGGTCTGGTTGGGCTGGGCTGTGCATGATGGGATGGCGCGGTGGGAAGCGTGACACCCTGAATGGCTTGGCCTTTCCCTCAGGTTGTTGCCAGCCAGTTCCCAGAGGTAAAGTTTTCCATGGTGCACAAGAAGATAAACCTGGCTGAAGACATGCTGGCATGGGAGCACGAGCGCTTTGCGATCCGACGCTTGCCAGCGTTCACCATCTCCCACCTGGAGAGCCATCGGGACAGTCTGCGCAACAGCATCATGGATAGGAGGTCAGAAGCTGTGGGGAAGGCTGTGGTTAAGATCCAGCCCATAATTGCAAATTGGCCTCAGGGCTGCAAGTAATGTTCTGGCAGTCATGGAGTGGGAAGAAAATATGGGCAGTTGGGCTCGGATTTAAGTGTCCTGCTTGATGCTGTGAAAAAGGGTGGGCTCTGGCAGAGATGATGCCACTGACAAGTGAATAATCCTCCCTTTTGCTTTAGGTCACAAGTGGACACTAAGGCACTAACCAGGAACACCAGGATCATTGCTGAGGCTTTGACGAGGGTCATCTACAACCTGACAGAGAAGGTAAGAGCTGCCCATCCTGCAGCGCGTGCCAGACTTGCCCTGCTCACCCAAGCTTGCTCTTAGCAGCAGCCTGTCTTTTCCCTTGCAGGGAGCGCCTGCAGATCTGCAGATCTTCACGGATCAGATGGTAAGCACAATATATTTTTGTAACCAGAGGAGGGAAGGGATCGGGAGCCGGGGAGAGTTACAATTTCAGCGTGTGTGGTTGACTGTTTCTTTGGTGGTATTTTTCCACAGCAGATCCAGCAGGAGCAGCTAGAATCAGTGATGGACTGGCTGAGCAGTCAGCCCAGGGCTGCTCAGCTGATTGATAAAGACAGCACCTTTCTCAGCACCTTAGAATATTATATGGGTCGCTACCTGAAAGATGTCAAACAGCATCATGTAAAGGCAGACAAACGGTAAGGAGAGAGGTGAAAGAACCAGCCGGGGCATGCCAACTGCCTTCCCCTTCCATTGAATCTTGACTCTGAGCTGGAACTTCTCTGGCTTCTTGATAGGTGGCCAGAAGTGATTGCTCTTTTTTTGTTCTCCTGTCAGTTTTGGTTCATGCTGTGTTCTCCCAGAGATAACTCTTTATCATTTAGCAAAGCAAAAAGCCTCAGCAGTTCCCTCCACCTCATGAGCTTGTTTATCACCTGCTTTGATTCCATCCTTCCCACTCTGAGTGCTGCTTCTCTCTGAATGAAAGAAAGAACTGAAGTCCCCTAGAAAACTTCCTTTGATTGCCATGAGGCTGCTTCCTTCCTGTCTAGCCTGCTTAGGTTGAAAGCAGCTTCATGAACCCAGCAAGGCATTGTCTGCGTGCCTCGTTGCTGAACGTTATATTCAGAATTGCACCACTGGGCTCCTACCTGTAGAAAAAGGCAACTAAAATAAGTTCAGAACTGGTATTCAGGGTGGTCATACTACCTGACTCTGGCTGAATTAACTTCTTGGGAAGAGAGGTCTGGGCTGTTCTTACTGCAGTGTCTAGAAATTCAATGCATCCTGAAGAATTTCTCCTTTCCGCAGGGATCCTGAGTTTGTTTTCTATGACCAGCTGAAACAGGTGATGAATGCATACAGGTATGGCCCTCGGGCGTGCTAGGCTGCTGTGTGTCTCTGTAGCAGTACCTGCTGTAGCAGTTTCACAACTTCCTTTTCTTGCTGCAGGGTCAAGCCAGCGATCTTTGACCTGCTTCTGGCCGTCTGTATAGCAGCCTACCTTGGTGTCGCCTACGTTGCAGTGCAGGTAGGAGACAAGCAGGAAACAAGCTTATTTTCGTCTTAAATCACATCAGCTGCAGTAAGTGGTGCTTACACAGCCCCAACACCAAATTTGGAAGAATCATGCCATCCCACTCTAAAATAAGTGATCCCAAATGGCTGGCTGTGCTGGTGCTGATGTTTTTGAGTATCTCAATTAGCTGTGCTAAGGACAACCCCTTGCCACTCCTGCTGTTTTCTTTCCTAGCGCAAAACTATTTGGTTTTTGTTTGTTATTACAAATCGTTCGAAGCATCTTGTATCCATCAGGCATTGAAGTAGCTGTTACCAGCTCAGAATGCAGTTAAAGCATTCGAGTTAAGTGAACCTCTAAGTCGTTTGTGAAACAGCAAACATCTTTACCAAGTGTTTGCGCCTTCACAGCAGCAGTGATGCAGGTCTGATACAGAATTGCTGTAAGCTGCCATTTTCTGTACAGCCTTGATTAACTGGCACCAATTGGAGTCATTCCTGATTCACCAAGTCCCTCTCAGTCCTCGGGCTGAGGTTGTTAGTGAGTGATCCAGGCAAGATACTGCATATATACGTTAGTATTGTTTTAAGCCTTCTAGTAAACTTTCTCCTTGTGTAGAGCAGTCATTTTACTAGAAGTTGCAAGGACTCATGGGTACTTGTTTTTCTTCTGTTTCCAGAATTTTGGTCTCCTTTACAGGATGATACAGAGATTATCCCTTAAAACCAAGCAGCAGTGAAGCAACAAAGTCATCCTGTGTACAGCAGCACTGAGCCATCGGTGAGCCCATCAGGAACCTTCTGCCTTCCATTGAATCCTGCTGTTTCTCTTCCTCTCTCTCCTCTTTGCTATCCTAGAGAGGAGAGGAAGGCAAAAAGAAAACAAAATTTCAACTCCTATGCACCTTTTAGGCGCTTTTCTTCCCCTTACTTGCACCAGGTTTGTTTTCCTTTGCGTTGTTTTTTTTTTTTTTTTGCGAGGGAAAAGCTCAGAGACTTCAGTAGTTCCTGCAAGTTGTTTAAACACTGAACAGCTGACACTGAGCAGCTTCTGTGAGTAGAAACCCAAGTCCAGCACCTTCATGGACATATGTGCCATACAGCCAGCTCGGAAGCTGAAACTACAGAGCAGATGTATGATCTCTGCCCGGCAAACCAAGGACTCAGAGCACTTGCTTAGAAGAAAATATGCACATGCAAATTAAAGAGAGTACTATTAGCATGTTTTCTTATGGTACCTCTTCTTAAGTTTCCTGCCTGGCTTTAGGGAGGTGTGCTGAGCAAGCAGTGTGTCTAGCAAGCATCTTTATGCAATTTGTTTAGACAGTGCAATAACTCATTCCCTTTTCTTGGAGGTACACTGTAAACAGTCTTGACTGTTATAGAGGGGATGAAGAAAGATTGTTAAAACGGGTTCCTGCAGAAGGGTTCTTACCAGGACACGTCGTCCTGCCTCTGTTGGAGGATGCATTTTCCTTTGTACTTGATTTCTCTTAAAGTTTGTCCTTGAACGGATTGCTGCTGCCACTACTCCGTGCTAAGCTCTTGCTTGGTTTTTAAAGGCTTTCTGCAGTCTCAAATGCTGCAGGATCACGTTCTGGGCTGTCTCATGTATTCAGGCAATCTGGTTGCGTTAAGAGCAAGAACAGCCCAGCTCCTGCTGAGCTCTGATCAATCGTTGTTCCTCAGTTTGCGCTTTCAGATGGGTTCTGGATTATGGGGCTGTTTTTGTGTCCATGTGCATCTCAGGGTCTCATTTTACGTTTTCAGCTCTGTTATTTCTGAAAACACTGTTCTCGTCCTGCATGTATGAGCAAATTCCCAAAGTGCTTGCTGCTGCCTCCCTTCACACTCCACCCCCAGTATGTAAGAAGGGAGGCAAGACACTTGGCCATTAAAAAAACAAACCAACAAACACACAAAAACCACAATCTGTTTTATGAATGTCGTTTTAAACATGGCCCTTTAGAGAACTGTAGCTATCAGAGCGTATCTTGGAACTCACTTTGTTATCCTTGAGCGATCCTCATTTATGGCTCTCTCCATCCGGAAGCGTTGGCAATCTGGCTGCCAGTGCTGTGCAAAGCTGGGAGCAGCAGGCGACCAGTTGCTCTGGCATTGCCATCATCTTAAGTTTAAGCCTTCCTTGCATGCCACCGTTTGAGAGAAGGAGGATACTGCCTATTTCTGGAGAGAGCTGGATGCTCTTTCTTGGTGGTGCTGTGCTCGGTTTACCCCCAAGTTTTGAATATATCAAGATTTTGATGACAAGTCCTAGGCTAGTTGTAGTTCTGGAGGGGAAAGTGATTGAATACCACTGTCCTGCCACTCAAAAATGTCTCTCTGAGTCCGTTCTTTATTTTTTGTCCTGTATATATTGAGATATTTTCATAGGCAACGATGATTACATTAAAAAAAAAAAAAGAAAAATCAGAAAAAGCCCTACTTCAAATAAAAGTAGCACTTCTTACAGAGGATGAAAAGCTGTTATGGGTTTGAATGATGGTGTCACTTTTTTTTTTTTTGTATGCAAGGAATTCAAGCTTTGCATCCTTATCTGCATCACAGCTGCTCTATGCACACTCCTTAGAAAAGCTTTTTTTTATGGCCGCTGTCTGTGTCCTTTGGATGGGGACCAATGCACGTATTTCCATCCATCTTTTTTGGTTTTTTGCTGTTTTCCCCTTCTTGGTGTACCTTTGCCCCACAGTGTGTGCTTTCTGCTATATTTAACGTGTAGCAATTTGTTCTTTAAAGGTTCTTTTCTTTTCCAGGAGAGCATGCTATGTCTGTGGCTCCTTGTAATATCAGCAGGTGGCATGGTACCAAGCACTCCTGAAATATCATCCCTACGGGAAAAACTTGCCTTTTTTTTTTTTTTTTCTTTTGAGTTCCTGTTTGAAATACATCTCTCTGTATGCATGAAGTGTTTGTGACAGCCCTCTGCCAAATGAATTTATAATGACTTCAGAAATTGGTTGCTTGTTCTAGAGCGGCAGGAAGATGAGCCGTGGTTGTTTTCCACTGCACTTAGATACTGCACGTACTGCACGCCGGGAGGGTGCAGATCTGGGCTTTGAGATATAGGACATGCACAGAACAGCAGCTATCTCTGAATATCTGGAGGCAGTACTGGAGGCCTCCAGCTGCACCCCATCCTTGGTGTGTGTTACCCAGGGGCAGGGCATGTTTCACCTCCAATCCAGCATGTTACTTAAGCAGGCTTAATGAAACCCCATTACAAAATAGGAAAGACAGAATTATCAGCAGTCCTACTTAGGCTTGACTCAGGGCCCATAAAAATGTGCAAGAGAGAAAAGGGCAGGCCCAAAGAATTCCTCTTTGCAGCAGAGACTCAACTTTTCCAGCTCTGTCCTGGTCAAGGTTGTAGCATTAAAGCAAACACTTCAGTTCCTCGTGGTCTCAACTATAAACCAAAGCTCCTGATGGCAGTGCTAGAAGCAACTGTCTAAAAACAAGATCAGGAAAGACAAAGGAGGAAAGTTCACATGTCCCCAGGGGCAGTTGGGATAGTGCATTGTTCTCCTGTGCACAATGGTAATTTGTCCCGTCATCTAATTGGTCCATTTGATACATCTAGCTGGCTGCCATAGAAAGTGTTTTTTTTACTACAGATAAGGGTTTATGCTTCTGATCAAAGTTTGTTTCTACTAAAGCATTATATAGTTAAATTCCAACTTTCTTATAGCTGGAACAGCGGCCAGCCTGGGAGTGAACTTAGTGCCAACACTGCCCCATTTCCTTAGGAAGCATGTAAATAGCCCCTGCTGTTCTGCCACGTTTGGAAGTGACAAGTAAATGGGTGCTGATTCATACTGCAGCACATCTGATGAATCTTACTGCCAGCGTGACACGCAGCAGCAGCAATCCAGCAGCTGTTTTGCTAAAATAAAGGTTCTCTACAACGTTGCAGAAGAGCCCTTATAGCAGATTCTTGCAGTCCTGTTTTTACCTGTCCTTTTATTGGGAGTTTGCCTGGCCTGGAAGGAAGAAGCATGAAAAACATGTGCCTGCTTATATGCAAGAAGCCTGCAGTTACACTTGTAGCCAAAAAAACCCACAAAATTTTGCCTGTTGTCCTGGTGCTGTCAAAGATCACAGTGTGCAGAAATCTGTGTTTCCAACAGATTTAAGCACTGAAGGTCTTTGAGTCCGTTCCCTGCCCTGGGCACCGGGGGTTAGATGTGAATAGTTTGGGCTGTCATAGCTTATCTCCCAAATAAAAAAGGTTTACCATTGTGAAATAGGACTACCGTGCAATATGACCAGTTGGAGGAATCACTACAGTCTATTTCAACCTTTAAAACCCCAGATAGCCCCAAACTGCTGCGGGCGTTGGGTTTGGGTGGGTTTGGTTTTGCTTTAAATCACGTTCATAACACACAAACCAACGTGAAGAGCATCCCAGCGCCTGGTGGTCAGGCTGGGTTTCGTGTTTAGAGCCCTTCAGCCCTGAGTTAATGGTCTGAAGTGATGGGAGCACTCAGGTCAGCCTCGCGGTGCTGTGGGCTCATCTTTGGTTCAGTCTGTTCCCATTTGTCCCCATCAGACAACATTGTGATCTGGAACGTTCACAGCTCAGGAAGAGGCGTCGATTTATCCGGTAACGTTAACACAGCTGCTTATATCCTAAAGAACAAATGTATATCGAGGTGAATATTTAAAAGCTGACAGCAAAGACAATGCAGTCAATGAACGTTATTTTTTTTTTTTTCCTGATGATAAATGTGATGGTATTTAATATTTTAACGTTTTTCATTTCCGTATTTGTTTGTCCCTTTGGAAAAATAAACTACGAGTGAGTAGGTTTGATGGCACGTTTGTTGGGGAAGCGTTTGCTGCTGGAACCGGAGGGAACGTTCCCCGACAGAGGGAGAAGTGCTCAGGACAGACTGCGTCCCTTCTGTAGAACGAAAAGTGAAGTAGTTGGATAGGAAGCAGTTGGGTTTAGAGTCAGCTGGATTCTGGCACTGCCAGGAGTGTGTGTGCCCATTTATTCGGTGGGTTCTTGCTTCATAACATGATCAGCTGCCTGTGGCAGATTGGCATCACTCAGCCCAGTTAGACCTTCAAATTATAAAATACTGCAAGCCACCTGTTCCCTGAGCAACTTTCAGCCCCAGTTTTCCACACGGATCACAGCTGTAGAGTGGGAAACACCTGCAGACAGCGGGAGGGGGAAGGTGCGCGCTGTGCCGTGTGAGGGCGCGGAGGAGCAGAGCCCCGCGCCGCCCCGCGTCCCTCGCAGCCCCTCAACTTCCCTCAGGCTTCGCGCCTCGGGCCGCGAGATTGGCGGGAAGAGCAAGGGAGCCGAGGGATTGGCTGGAGGAGCAGGGGAGCCGCGGGATTGGTGGAGCGGCGGGAGGGGGGCGGGGCTTGGCGCTTCGAGAAGGCGGGCGGGTGCTCTTCGCCGGGCGCTGCGCGTGGCTCCTCACACCCCCTCAGCTATGCCCAAGGCCGAGGAGCTGGGGGCAGCGAGCGGCACGGGGAGCAGCCCGGAGGAGGAAGAAGAGGGAAAGGTAACCTCTGCGCTGGGCTTGTGAGGGCCTGCCTGCTGGCCTTAGTTTTCCTGACTGAAGGTTTCCCCGTAGGAGGAGGGGACCCCTGTGGGCCGCGGGGCTGCTGTGGTGTGTGCTGGTGGCACGCGGTGCTGGTAGTGAGCCCCGGCACTGCGCTGCCCTGAAGGCTCAGGGGAAGGCTGGTGGCTTTTAGACCCCACTGCTGAACCTGGTGATCTCTCTCTAGAAAAGAAAGAAGGAAATGTCTATGAAGTCAGAGAAAAGGCCAAAAGTGGAGGCTAAGCATTCGAGGGTGGCAGCGAAGGCCCAGGGACAAAGCAGTGAAGAAGAAGGCATGTTCCAGGTATGGAGGGCACAGCTCTCCTCCTCTTCGTGCCTTCCTTCTCCTTGTGGTACAGGTCTCCCCTTCACCTCCTGTGCTTGTAACACTTGTGTAGCTGGGTTGGCTTCCTGGGGTGCTTGCTGTTCCCTTGCTGCTCCCCTGGTATTGTGAGTGCCCCGTGGGCTGCAGAGCAGCTCATCCTGGGGTAGGGTTTAATGCTGGCTCTGTGTACCTGCAGATTGGGAAGATGCGCTACGTCCGAGTGTCCTGCTTCAAGGGGAAGGTCCTGGTGGACATCAGGGAGTTCTATATGGACAAGGAAGGGGACATGAAGCCGGGGAGGAAAGGTACTGCTGGTTTCTCTAGGCGGTGTCTGCAGGCTGTGCCGGGCTCTCCCAGCCTGCTGGCTCCCTGGTCTTTCACTGATTGGTCACTGTTCAGATTAGACCTTCTGCTTTGGGACTTTGATGATGACTTGCCATCTTGCCTCGAGGTTCACAGGCCCCAGGCTGTTACATCACTCCTCTCTCCTGCCACGTGTGTTGTAGGGCTCACCAAAGGTTCAGCTCCTGTGAGAAAAATTGAGGAACATCCTGATCCTTGTTATTGATTTTTGTGTTAAGGCAGATGAATTTCTTTGAGCTTGTTTTGCTCCATAACCACTAAGCACGGTTTTCCTTGCAGCAATTAATTTCCTTCAGGGAAGAGGCTGCTATAAGTTACTCAGAGGTAACTGCTTACCCTGGAAGCTGGAAGCAGAGCAGTGAAACCTTTCTGTGCCCTTTGGGGTGGGGAGGGAAAAGAGCACTGTGGGCACCTTCCAGGATGGAAGGAAAAAAGCCCACTTGCAACCAAAGACAGAACATCTGTTAGCTAGAACAGAAATCAGGAGGAAATGTTTTTCATTTAAATAATGCCTCCGCTGTTTTTCTCAGGAGTTGTTGGCCCTTGATTTTTATCTAGAGAAATTAATAAAGCTCAGCCTTTGTTCTTTAACAAAGCCAAAAGGAACAAGTTGATAACATTTAGCTGGAACCCACTCTGCAATTCCATGACCATATTTGTTTCCTAAAGGAGAGGGAGGGGAAATGAAGACCTTATCTCTACTGGTTTTAAAAATAAAAAGCCAGCTCTTTTCTAGAGTTTAAGCTATAGTAGTGATTTCTTGTTAGCAGCTTTTCTAAATAGAGCTAGAGCTGGCATTTCCTTTGGGTGGTGGAAAGGATGGTTTCCTAACTGCTGGGTGGAGTAAGACTTTGCTAAAATCCCTTTCCAGCTCATGAAGGTGGGAATTTTCCTAGGGAATGGGCTATAAGAGGCTGCAGGACTCCTTGAAAGGCAGCTTGGTCTTCTGTTCTCACACGATGCTTTTGTGATAGCACCGAGTACTTCCTGATATGGATGCTGAAGCACTGACACAGTTGCCGTGCTCAGCAGGCTGCCCTTGTTTCTTTTCTGGGCCTCTGCCTCAGACTGTTTCCTTCTGTAGCTCATTTGAAGGAGCTGGTGTGGGATGCTGCTCCACGCTCGCTCCTTGCCTGCTCTGAACGCTCTTTCTGCTGTTTCCAGGCATTGCTCTGTCTGCAGAACAGTGGAACCAGCTGAAGGAGATAATTCCTGAGGTTGATGCTGCAGTCAAGAAATTCTAAGCTGAAGGATGCTGGACGTCTTCAATCTGTTTCCTTCCCCTTGAGTGAGCTGAGAAGGATAGGGCCAAGAAATCTCACCTGGAGCTTTTCCTTTGCCATGCGGGGCTTTCTGCACTGAGGTGGTGGTAATGAAAACAAAAGCGTCTCCGACGCTTGTAATGAGCACGTGGAACTAGAACCAGTGTGAGACTGCAGCCCTCCTGGCCTCAAGCAGACGTGAGGTCTGTGCTAGTGAGGGAACTGAGCAGCTCAGTGCTTGGGAAGACATGAGTCCAGCCTGGCTTTCCACAGGGGTGGCTGGCAGTCTGCCCTGCGAGTGCTGTGGCTGCTCCGCATCTTTACTGTCCTCCACTTGGTTGAGTGCTGAGCAAGATGGCTTAGATACCTCATATTGTCATCCTTTGTCTCTCTTCCACCTGCCATTCTGGGTATGTCAAGTATTCTCTGTGTTGGTGGGGCTTTTTCTTTTCTTTTTTTTCTTTTTTTTTTTTTTTTTTTGTGAGTGAAGAAAGTTCAGCAACTGCTTGGTTTGTAGAGGGTGAATATGCACAATAAATGTGTTGGCAGCACAAAAAGAAGGAAAAAAAAAAGAACTCCTTGTTTCAGGCATCCTTTGCAGGTTGCTGCTGGGTTTCTCTTTCAGGAGAGCGCTGTGTAGCATTTATCCTCATGATGCATTCCCCATACTGCTGCACAGAAGCAGTCAGATAGCAGCCTGCTCCAGGCCATGGGGAGGAGGAGTGGGAATCATTCAAAGGAACTTAGGAGGCTTATTAAAGAAGGAAATTAAAAGCCTAAGATGGCAAGCTACGGAAAGAGTAGAGAGAGGATATTTTCTGCTCGGGCTCTAAATGGTTCACGCTCCAGGATCAGCTGCAGCAAGCACAGCCCTCCTCAGCAAGACTTTTCCAGACTTTGCAACAGCCTGCGTCTTCCGTCTATTTTGGGTTCTCTCCTTGCCCTGGTTTCCATAGTATCCGAATGCTTCCTGCTCTTAAATATATCCCTCTGACACTTGCAGCACCTTGGTGGAGTAGGAGGTACTGAAGCCCTTGCTCTGTAGAGGTGCTGGGCTGCGACAGCTCGGGGCTGAGTGGAAGATGCGGGGTGGAGCTGCGAATTGAAACTAGGCTTTCCCAAATGCTGAGTTCCTAGCTGCTCTCACTTCCACTGGGGATAGCGAGAGGGGGGGGTGAGGGGAAAAAATAAATCGTGAAACCGTCTCTTAACTAAATCTTGAAGGGCTCAGTCCTCTGGCTGTAGGGGTGTGGAGGTGGGCAGACTCGGTGACTGCTGCCTTCCCTGTTGTCCTGCATTCAGGTGGTGTCTAGCAAAGTGCCACGGCCCTCTGACCAGCGACAGAGCTCGGGTGCACTCCTGCACGAGGCTGTCCCAGAGCCAGGTTGCTCGTGCTGGTCTCCTAAACCTGCCAGTCCTTGGGCTGAGAGCTCTCGGCTCGGCGTGATTAGCAAATCATTGCCAAGAGGTTTTGCTGCTGCTCACCTGCAGTCATCCTACAGTGAGAGTGTGGGGTTGTCAGTCCTGGTGGTTGGTTGTCATTGTGTTGCCATAAGATGGAGCTTTGCGAGGTGGATGCGGGCAGGGCTGCTCTTCCTGCTGTCCAGGCCCCCTCTCATGCTTCCACAGCAGAGAAGCTTTGCAGGTTGTTAAGGCTTCTTGTGTACTCCTACAGCGTGTGCTGTAGGTATGAAGCCACGGTGCTAGGAAGGCTCCGTCCTTCCGTCCCAGCCCCGGGGAACTGATATTAAAGTGACACAAGCAACCCTTTCCATCCACCGTGCCCAGTCCGGGAGCAGTGCTGGGGGGAAGCAGTGGAGCTGGGCTGTGCTGCATCCCCGTGGCCGAGCTGGTGAAGGCAGCTGCTCCTCGCGGGGCTGAACTCCGGGCTGGTTGGTGCTTCAGCATCACCCCGATGTAGCAGAGCTGGGAGCGACTGTGAGACAGTCCGTGCCGCCCGAAATGTGCTTCGTGCCCCCTGCTGCCTCACGGCATCCGCCGCAGCTGGAGGAGCGGGTGGGACAGCGGCCCCCGTTGTGGCACGGGGAGGCAGGTCTGAGCTCGGCAGCGATAGCGGCTGCTCCGACATGGCTGTGCCGCCAGCTGCAGCCCACCCGGCACGGCCTGAGCGGGGCCTGCCGGGATCTGCGGGCAGGAGGGAGCGGAGCTCCCCGAGAGAAAGGGGCTTTTGTGCGGCGAGGGCTGGGAGGGCGCTGCGGGACAGGTGCTGCCGGCGGCGCTCACAGCCCTGGGGCGGTCAGGGCCCGACGCCGATTCCAGCGACGGCCGCGGAGGCGGACGGCCGCAGCCCGCCTTGCCTTGCGCTACGGGATGAGAGCGAGCTCTTATTTCGGAAGAAATTTAGTTTTCTTCCCCGTTAAAGAAAGCCGCGCCGTGCCGCTTCCTCCTCGGGCGCCGCTCGGAGCGG
>NC_034435.1:1250203-1325411 GCF_002078875.1 Numida meleagris
CTCCCGCCCGCGCCGCAGCCCCCGCCGCCGCGCCGAGCCTCCCCCATGAGCAGCAGCGGCGGCGCGGAGCCCCCCGCGCAGCCCGACAGCATGAAGGACCTGGATGCCATCAAGCTCTTCGTGGGGCAGATCCCGCGCAACCTGGAGGAGAAGGACCTGAAGCCGCTCTTCGAGCAGTTCGGCAAGATCTACGAGCTCACCGTGCTGAAGGACCGCTACACCGGCATGCACAAGGGTGAGGGGTCCCCCGGCACGCGGCGGGGCACGGCCTGCTCGCGGGGACGGCTCCTCGTGGGTCCTGCGGGGCCACCCCACGCGCGACCCCCGCATTCTGCAGCCGACCCCCCCCCCCCCCCCCCCCCCCGGTTCTGCTTCCCCTCTTCCCCCCTCTCCCTCCTCAGGGGAGGATCGGCATCCCCGAGCCGCTGCCGAGGGACGCGGTCGGCACGGAAAGCTGGGCCCCACGGAGTCCAGCTGCAGCCCCACGGCTGCCCCCGCTGGGAGCCGGCCCCGGCTCGGTGCGTGGGTGCTGTGACAAAGGCGTCGGTGTGCGGCTGGCGGGTGTGTGGGTCACGGCCGCGGGTGGGCAGGTCACGGCCGCTGGCGCTGGGTCGGGAATCCCGCGGTACAGGAGCAGCGGTTTTCCCTGTGCTCTCAGCTCTCCTCCCTGGCTGTGATGCAGCAGTGCAATCGTAAAGTCTGTGTAACAAAGAATATTAGCAGTCGGTGTGCTATTTACTGTGGCCTTTAGGAGAGATGAGGGGCCTTCTTGGGTGCTGTCGCTGAAAGACCTTTAGTAGATGCAAAAAAGTTTGAGGAGGCTTGTTTAGCTACAATTATTGTTGTATTTGAAAGCTGTATTTTGAGTAGCTGTCGTGTTCTGCATGTCAGCTCCCTCTGTGGAGCAGTTCCAGCTCACCCTTAGCAGGTGTTTAGGATCTTACAATCAACCACTGCTCCGGCAATGAATGGGAATTCACAGAGCCCATTTGCTGTGCCATCTGATGGAGTGATCTCAGCACCACTCCCTGGCACGTTCAGAGCGAACCTGCAGGGAACCTACAGTAAGTACCCTTAAAGCTGTCAGTGCTCAGCCTGGGGAGCTGTGCCCTGAAATGATTTGTGATGGGGTCATGCGGTGGTGCACGCTGGAAGGAGTGTGCGTCGCGTCCAGCCCTGATGCATTTGGTTTCTTCCTGTTGTGGAGAAACCTTAAAAAACCCTGTGGGCGCTGCGGCAAGTCCAACAGTTCCGTACTGAACAGAGAGGGAAGGGGAATGCAGAAAGATAAGTTTATTTCCAAACAAAAGATCGAATCCGATCCCAATGGGAAGATAGAAAAGTTCCTCATTGAAGCCCGTCAGAGTTGGGCTGGCTTGGATTTAGCCAAAGATGGAAACGTGACGTGGGACTCGGAACCAAAATGTGTGTTTGTACGTGTGTGTGCATGGGACACAGCACAAACCTGTGCCCATCTGACGGTAAGCAGCGAGCTTTCAAAGCGGGCAGGAAGAGAACGGGCCCAAGGCATGAGCTGATGGCACACTTCATTGTGGCTGCCTTATTGAATATAGACCGTGTGGTCTGCGGTAACGTTCCTGGAGCCAGATCGTAGAGATCAGCCACTTAGATAAGGGAGTGAAGAAATCAGACTCACGATCTAGCATCCCTGGCCCCAGTATTCCCTCCCATCTTACTGGGTCTGGCTGTGTTGGTGTGCTGTGCAGGAGCTGCTTTGCTCCCCGTGCTATCGGCAGGAGCAGGGTGCTGGCAGCAGGTCCTGCTTAGGGCTTCGCAACCACACAGGGCCATGGAAGGCTTTGGCAAATGCTGTGCACCAATCCCTGCACCATACAGAAACCATCATCTTCCTGGGTAGGTTGAAATATTTTCTCTCCCCTTGTTCCCTGATCTGCAGCAAGATCCAATTGACGGTTCGCAAGCATCTTCCATCTGCTTTTTCCTTATCCAAAATGGGGAGAAGCACTCATCTGAGAGGCCAGCACTGCTGGCAAAGGCCATCAGCTTTTCTTGCAACCCCTTGCAGCTTGACACCAGGAGCTGAGCAGCTCCTTCTGCCCCCAGGGTGGAAGGAAAGGTGGAAAAAGAAGTGGTCTTTGTGCTCAGCCTGGGGCACTAAGCTGTGAGCTGGGCTTCCCCTGCGGGCTGTTCTTCACGTGTGCTGAGACTGGTGAATTTGGTGGAGGTAGAGGAGGGTCTTACAGGCATGGTGTGGTCATGAACTCAGTTACAACATGGTTTTGTTAGTGCCTATTAATGGTCTCAGTAACCTGGCTGCTGGTAGTTGATACTGTTCCAATCCCCTAATATTATTTATGAGGCAGTGTTTCTATTTATGTTAATCACAGGTACATTTGCATGTTAATGGCAGTGTTTTTCTCAATGCTAATGTTTCTACAGAAAGAGCAGGGAGGCATTTATTAGAACAGGCTCTTGGAATGGGTCAGAGGGCTCTGAGCAGGGAGAATCAAGAAGAAATTTTGGCCCCAGTTTCCAGGATTGGGCGAAATGCAGTCCCTACAAGGAGCGCTCTCGTGGATGGATTTCCTAGCAACGCCCATGGGAGAGGAAGCAGAGAGGCTGTAGTGTGAGAGACGGAGCTCAGCTGCTGGGGAATGGCAGGGACAGGAACAACCCTCTCAGGGGCATCTGGAGACAGGTGAGTGACTTTTCCAAAGGGCAGTAACAACCTCAGCCTCCTGTGCCTCACTGGCAGCTGAATTTTGACTCAGCTTCTGTAGGCTTGAAGATAAGCAGCCTGCTGACTCCGTGCTTCCCCTGCTGTAGCATTTGACGAGATTTTAAATGCTAAGTTGAATCTGGAAGGCCCTCTCTTCTGCAAACTGACAGGCTTTCCTTTCTCAAGGCTTTAGACTGCTGATGTCTGGAGTAACGTTTAGGATCTGAAGGGACTTAAATCCCAGAGCCAACGTGTGGTTTGGAGGTGGAATCAAGCGCGGAATGTCTTCTTTTTGCTGCAGCATCTTGCAAGCGGAACGAGGCTGGGTTCTGCTTACAGGGAGCTGGAAACCCTCCTGGAGCCTGTGGGAGTTGGATGGGCAGGTAGCAGTTTGACGCAGCTCAGCCTACGCGTGGTTCTCGGAGAGCAGCGCTCACACCAGCCCTGCAGCCCCTGCAGTTAGCCAGGGGCCGTGCAGCCATTGCCTCTTGGAAGCGGAGGCAAAACGTGAGGAAAATGCATGTTTGTCATCGACGGGGCATCTGATTTGGGGAGGGTGTGCTCCCAAGGTTTAGCGTGTAATTCGTGGGACAGGAAGCACTCTGTTTCAGACATCTGGTGGACATGGATCCAACCACGCGACCTGTGGAGCGGGTTTCCTGCTAACTTTGCCGTCCCGTTTCTTTCAGTACCCAACCTCCCTAAATCCCAGCCCTCTGGCTGTTTTTGCTGTCTTCCTTTTGTCCCTGTGCTGCAGACCAGCCCCTGAAGGCCGGCAACTGGTCGAGTTCATCCTCCCGTCCTGTTTGTCTTTTTGCAAGATTTAATGAACTAATTACTCACGGTCACGCGTGCAGGGGAGCTGAAGGAGAGCAGGTGCCAGAGGATGGCAAAGCAAAGTATTGCCATCAATAAATGCTCTCGCTGGAGGACAGAGTTGGCCTCCTGTGAGGTCTCTGTGCAGTAGCAGTGTGCCATCATTCTCCATCTCAAATAGTGGACAGCCTAGGCTGGGATTTTCAGTTGGACAGTCTGTGTTTGGTTT
The DNA here is from genome assembly GCF_002078875.1 of Numida meleagris. Taxonomy (NCBI): domain Eukaryota; kingdom Metazoa; phylum Chordata; class Aves; order Galliformes; family Numididae; genus Numida; species Numida meleagris. Next base: position 1,253,950 of record NC_034435.1, read on the forward strand.
CCTGAGAGCCCCGGGCTCTTTTAGCACCATCTCAGCCAGCACAACTCGCTGGGTGGTGGAAGTGCCCGGAGTGGCACAAGCCTGGCACCCATTGACCCGAGTTTGCTGTTAACTAAAGCAGGAAATGTGAAATGGGAGTGACTAGGGCCCCTCTGCATCTCTGTGGTTTCTTTCTCACTGCTGAGGGGATTGGTGGTGAGAGAAGCGCTCTTGTCTTCTTTTCTGGGAGACACTGGTTCAATGTTTTAGGAGCCAAGGAACCCCCCAGTCATGGCAAGCAGGATCCTGTCACAGCATGGAATCCTGTTCTGCTTCCCTGAGCTCCTGGTACTTCTGCAGGCTTCACTGGTGCTCTGCTTACTGGCTGCATCCTCAGGAGTAGCAAGAGATAACATCTCTTCGGGGAGGAAGATGTTTTCCCCCAAGTATTTCTTTCCATTTACAGGCTTAGAGTGTAGTGCTTCTGCAAAACCCCTTCCTGCATTTCTGACCAGGGCTTTGCAAAGAGAATAACGCTGACTTCTGCATCCCGTCTCCAACACATCTGGCTGTGGGAGGACAGCGGTTGTGTTGTCCAAAGGGTGTAGCTGACCTTCTTTGCTCCCTGCTCTCCACAGCATCCTGGATTTCTGCCGCTTGGAAGCACGTGTGAGCTTCCCGAGTACAACAGGTTGATGAGCAGGCTTTTGTACGAGGTTAATGCAGACTGATGATCTCAGTGTAGTGTTGTGTGACTCGTCCCAGTCCTGCCAAGCAGCAGACCTTTGTGGCGGGTGGAAGCAGGCAGGCAAGCATCCATGCTCGGAACTTTGGTAACCAGGCCTCTAAATCTGCGCACGTCAGAAATGGGGCTTGGGCTCTGTGGTTACAACGGGTGCTTTTGTTTTGAGGGGTGAGAGAAAGCAAAGGGGTGCTTCTCCCCCAGGTGCAGCTGGCTTCCTTTGCTACCTACATGTTTCCTGTCCCTGCTGCATTTGTTAAATAAGCTGTGGATCCCACATCTGGCGTTGGTGCAGCATTCTCAGTTCCAAACCTGGGCAATAAGGAGCTTTAATTGAGGCCTCTAATCCTTGTGTGCTGTTCATGGAGGGTGGTGGCTTGGTGTTGTTTCATTTTCTAGCAAGAGCGGTAAGGACGGCTGTGATTTGCTCAGCTGCAGCAATTTCTGGGAGCTGGGAGGGAAGAACAGCATAATCCTGCTGCCATGGATTGGGATTGTCTTGAGCAGCTGGCTTCCACGTGGCCTAAAAACATTCTGTACCGTGGAGCAGAGGGAGAGCTCTGTGCAGGCCTTGTCCTGTGCCCACCCTGGGATCCATAGGGCGCTGAAGTGGCTTTGGAAGCAGAAGAGCTGGCTTTGTTTGGACTGTACCAATGCATGTGCAACCCCAGCACAGCCCTGGCCACGCTGGCATTCAGTGCCAAGCAGAAGGGATAAGTCTTGCTTTTGCTTAGGATGGGAAATGCCGCTGGGAATAGGAGGGGGATGTGTGAGGGAGTCACATGCATTCTAGCATTTGAGTCTGTTCTCCAGCGCTTTTCCCAACCTCGTCTGAAACAACTCAAGTGACAGAGCTCCAGGCAGTTCCCCAGGGACATCATTCCACAGTCTAATAAATTTCCCTCTGCTAGGACGTGTTTCTTGATAACCAGCCAATTTTTCTTCCTTTGGTTAGTTTCACTCGATTGTTCTTAGGATCAGAGCACCCAGAGATGATCCCTCTTCTTCCTGGAGGGACTACAGTTCTTCCCCTCATCCCAGATTCCAGTTTTAGGCTAAGATGTTGGGTCAGATCTTGGCTGAGAACGGCAGGATCTGGCCTTTTCCTGTTGCTTTACATCTCACTTCCTAAGTCAGCGCATGCAGAGTGCATTAGGCTTTGCTGTTCTCTCAGTTTCCCCTATCATGGATGTGTGTTCTCATGTGTGCACACTGCACGGGTCCAGCATGGCACAGAAAGCCACGTCTCTCCTGCTGCGGCTTTCTGGGGTTCCACAGGGCTGGATTGTGATGCTCTGTATCAGCCTAAAATCTCAGATGCTTTTGCTTTGTCCGTGACTTATTTTATTTTGTATCAGTAGTCGTACTGGTCCCCGTGCCCTTCTGTTCTTTGTGTCTTGGATGAGACCTGCGAGACCTTTCATGTTATTTCTTTGCCTTTTCCCCTAGAGACTGCAGTACCTCTAGATTTCATAACATTTGCTCCTTTAATTAGCAAACCTTCCACTCTCCCTCCGCTAAGATGCTAACGAAGAAGTCAGGTCTCACACAAGGGCTGTCCTGGGCACTCCATCTTTAGCAGGACACTTGGAACACAGGTCTGCTGGCACAGGCCAGAGTTTAGGTACCTTGGTCACCTGCTGTTACCAAAAAGAAATACCGTGTTAGTGTGCATCTGCAATTGCATGTTTAACTTGACGCTTACTGTGTCCACTGCAGGTTGTGCATTCCTCACGTACTGTGCCAGAGACTCTGCCATCAAAGCCCAGACAGCACTGCATGAACAGAAGACTCTGCCAGGGGTAAGTCCCAGTGCATTGTGCCTGCTGCTTGTACCGTGGTTGTTGGGGAGGGAGCAAGGGTGAAAATGGCTTGGGGAACAGGAGTGTGTTTTGGGGGTTAGAACAGAGATGAGAGCCAAAGCACAGAGCTGCTCTTCGCCCAGCTGCTGCTGTTTGTCTGCCCTGCCAAGGCAGCCCCATGTAACTCCAGCCAAGCTGATTTCTTTGCTGTTCCTCAGTCTCTGTGGTGGGATGTGGCACCTCCAGCTATCTGTTACTGTCACTAGGGAGCTGTGGTGCTTTTGGGGTGAGGCGTGTGTCCTCAGCCTGCATGGTGACCATGCTGGGAAGCTGACAGGAGTCACGACACAAAGTACCAGATCCTTGTCTTCCAAGAGCACAGAAGTTGCTGGTCCATCTGCTCCCAGTCTGCTGGCGCCTTTAAGGTGCCTGGGCACTTTGTTGGGTGGATCTGTGCAGCACCCAGCATGACTTCTCATGCAGTGGCTGACCTCCATCAGCTTCTCAGATGGAGAAATATACTTGGCATGTCCCGTAGTTTGGAAAAGCAATGAGTTATATAGATGAAACCAATCCTGCTGAGCTAGCTGTGGCTTATCCCTCAGGTGAGTCCTGCTCATTTCACAGCTGTGCAGGGAGCAAAGTGCAGGAGGGATCCCAGGCAACCAGGTGTTTTGGATCAGGTCCCTCGTTGCAGGCAAGCCTCTGCTTCCTTGGAACCTGCTAGTGAGCTGGGAGTTTTGAATCGCTGCCATTCCTGCTTCTGTGAAGTGTTAGGGCTTTGACTGGGCAATTCCCTCGCTGTGCTGAGAGGGTTGAGCAAACGCATTGGGAAGATTCATTTGTAGTTGAGTAGGTGGAGGAGTTGGGTACTTGTAGACAGAAGCTCGCAGGAGGCCCTGAGTGCTCAAGGCAACAGGATAATTAATGTAAACCAGTGGTCTCTGGAGAAGGGTTAGAAATTCTTAGCCATAACGTTTCCTTTTTAACCCACACAGGTCCAGACTGCTCCCCTCCCCTCTCCCAGCTCCCCTGAACACCTCTGTGCACACGTGTATTTCTCTGTTCATGTATCTGTGCTCTCTTTTTTCTATGGGTCTGTGTTGCCATTAGAGGGCCGGAAAATGTGCATATCTTGATTGCCACGTGATAGAATCTTTGCTGTTTCAGGTTATATGAGGGCAGCAAAGGGGCAGAGTGCAGATAGCCAGGTTCTCAGCTGTGAATTGAGTTAATTCTGTGTAATCTGCTGTGTGCAGTGGTCCCGGGCAGAGCAGGCAGTCTATAAGACATAGCCAAAGGATGGAGGAGCAGCTGTGATGAGTCATGGTACAGTGCTGTGACACAGCGGACAGGAGACAGCCATGTCCCTGCCCAGGGTTAGAGAGACCCTGACAAGTTATTCCTGTGGGGCTCAGCACATTCAAGGCAATCTCAGTTTTGCTGCACTCCTGCATTGAGAATCTGTTGCATGTTCTGCTGTGTTCTCTGCTGTTTGTGCTGTCAGTGGTTATGGAGCCCTGCACGGGGCGGTGTTTAAAGCAGCAGTGCAAAGCGTGTTTATCTGGGATGTGTTGATCTAAAGGCTTATTTCGTTAAGGGAGGTGTAAGAAAATGTAGTGTGTGCTAGCTGAGTGCTTCTAAACATGTGAATCTTGAGACAGTTAATGAGCAACGTGCTGTAATTAAGCTTCAGGATTAAGGTACAGATGAATTGTGCTGTATTTGGAGCTGTCGATCTTCAGGCTGGCAGCGTATCACTTTATCAGATTTCATTCCTCTTTTGGGAATTCCTTCTGTGAGCAAGAGGGCAGAAGGTCATTTTGACCACTTCAGACACTGGTCATTTAGAGATGGTCACTACCAGAATGAAACAGACCTCTCTTCTGATTTGGGCAGAGCTGATCTTAGCATGGACATGGGCTGCTTGACCTGGGGCAGCTTCCAGCCCCCTTTTCTTAATCTGGATTGCTTGTTTCCGTAGAGTATCACCCATCCCTCTGACTCAGTTGGTCATAAAGAATATTCTGGAACTTAGTCACAGGCAAGTGTGCTGGGTAAGTGATTGTTTCCCTGTTGTGGGAACAAGGCTGTGACATTTCTTCTGTGTGCGTTCACATCTGGAACGTCTTCTCAGGGACTTCGGCAAAAATTCTCACCAAAAAAAATGGTGAGGAGCCTGGCATAGGACAGAGAGCAGAATGTAGTAGACCACACCTCTGGGATTTCAGTACATGGGCTGTGGTCTGCATTTTTTTTGTTCATTTTACCCATTTATTGTCTTATTACTGCAAAGAGAATAGCAGGCAGAAAGTTGAAGAGCACATAATGTTGGTGTGGGGGTAACGTAAACTTTAATCTGAATGCATGACCAAGGATCAACACTTTCAGAGACGGCAAAGGTTGGAACAGACGGACCATGACTTTGTTGGTTGTCCTGCACTTGCCATTGTATTGGAATCATAGAATCAGAGAATTGCTCAGGTTGGAAAAGACCTTCACGATCATCAGGTCCAACCTCAGCCTAACCATACTGCCCTAACTCTAACAATCCACCGCTAAACCATGTCCCTGAGCACCACATCCAAACAGTTTTTAAACACATTCAGGGATGGTGACTCAGCCACCTCCTTGGGGAGCCTGTTCCAGTGCTTCACAACCCTTTCTGTAAAGAAGTTTTTCCTGATCCCCAGCCTAAACCTCCCCTGGTGCAGCTTGAGGTCATTTCCCCTCATCCTCTTACTGGTGAGAAGAGACCAGTCCTGCTCTCGCAGCAATCACCTTTCAGGTATTTGAAGAGAGCAGTGAGGTCTCCCTTCAGCCTCCTCTTCCCCAGACTAAACAGCCCCAGTTCCTTTAGTCTCTCTTCGTAGGCCATATTCTCCAAGCCCTTCCCCAGCCTTGCTGCCCTTCTTTGGACCTGCTCCAGCACCTCCATGTCCTTTCTGTACTGAGGCGCCCAAACTGAACCCAGTACTCGAGGTGAGACCTCTCCAGCACCGAGGACAGGGGCAGGATGACTTCCCTCGTCCTGCTCACCACACTGTTCCTGATCCCAGCCAGGATGCCATTGGCCTTCTTGGTCACCTGGGCACTCTGCTGGCTCGTATTCAGCTGACAGCCCATCAGCACACCAAGGTCCCTTTCTGTCAGGCAGCTTTCCAGCCACTCCTCCCCAAGCCTGTAGGTTTGCCTGGGGTTGTTGTGACCAAAGTGCAGGACCCGACACTTGGCCCTGTTGAAACTCATACGCTTTACCTTGGCCCATCGATCCAGTCTATCTAGGTCCCTCTGCAATGCCTTTCTACCCTCTGGCAGATCAACACTCCCTCCCAGCTTGGTGTCATCTGCAAACTCACTGAGGGTGCACTCAATCCCCTCATCAAGATCATTGATAAAGATGTTGAATAGAAGCGCCCTCAGTACCGAGCCCTGGGTGACACCGCTCGTGACTGGCCACCAACTGGATTGAACTCCATTGACCACAACTCCTTGGGCGCAGCCATCCAGGCAGTGTTTCACCCAGCAGACTGTATGCCCATCCAAACCATGGGCAGCCAGCTTCTCCATGAAAAGCAACACAAGGAGTCAAGTACTCCTCTTTGTTGGTCTCAGTGCAGTGACCGGACCGGTGGTTGATCTCAAACAAATGACTTTCTTGGTCTGGACTGTACTTGTGGTAATGACAGACGTAGGGAAATGCTTTGATACGGTTTCTTGTAGGTCCTTAGGCTGTGAGCGTGCAGCTTGACAGGTGAGCTGGAGCAGGGCTGCTGGATTCCCTTCCCACATCTGTCACTGGGTTTGCACTACACCCATGCGTGTATTGTATTACCTGTGCCCTCTGGGTTGGATGCAAGGGTTGCCAGCCTGAGGAGCACTGCCACATTGCTCCTGCAGTGTCATGCCTGCAGTCTGGCTGTCCTGAGGTTTTAAATGGCTGCTAATTACTGTAGGGTTTCTGCATAAATCAGTAGAAGTCGCCGTGGTCTCTGTTGGCTTTCACGGTGTTTCTGGCAAGTTCTCCCTTCCGGGGATGAAATTCTTGTTGCACTGTGGCTTTTATTTCATCTGTTTATCTTTAAATATGTGGCAGCTAAATAGAATCCAAGTGTTAAAATAGCTTATTTTGGACAGTAAGGTTTAGCATCTTTTTCTGAAAGTAGCCAGATTTTCAGTTCACACTCCCTTTCCTAAGGCGTTGGTATGCTCGGGGTGTAAAGCAAGGAGGCTGTCAGCTGTGTATTGCATTATCTGAAACTTGTGTTCAGAGGTACAGAACACCTGTGTCGTCACCAGAACTGCTGCCTGTCCAGTCTGGAAGTAACAAGTGCATGGATTCTCCCTTGGGGAAGGAACGATGCAGCTTCCAAGAATAGAGAGGTAAAGTCTGCAAGGTTTGGAGGAAGACAAGCAGCCCGTGGAGGCTGAACAGAGCCAGATTCTTTGGATCTGAAGTGCAGAGAGAAAACCAAGCCCTCGTGTTCCTTCTTAAATCTATTGTCCTCTTCAGCTGCCAGCCAGCCTAGCAGCACAGCGTTTCACCTCCTCACTGCTCCCTGGCACACTCCTCTCTAGCTCAGTGAAATGATATTATATCTCAATAACCCATGCCTTTGATTTGTGATTGTGCCTTCACTTTGCTGAGTTCTGAAAGGAACTGGAGAGGTTATTAATGACACACAGTGATCACACACCAAGTTAAAGCCTCTTGCTAAGTGAAATTTGAGGGAAAAGCAGCCAGCTTTTCAATATTTCGCAGAAACGCTTTGTGTCGCTTTTCATTTGCAGCTAGACAGTTGCAAATTACGTAAAATTGCTCCTGAAGAAGGGGAAGAAGAATAGAAGGAGAGAAAGGGAGGGAGGATTTTTAAAAAAGTAATTCTTCTGGCAAGATACGGTTACTGTTTTATTTCTATGCAGAACAAAGAAGGGCTTGCTGAAAGGTAGGAAAGTAAGTGGCAGAAATTGGTATTGATCCAAGCTGGGAATATGGGCAGTTTGAGAGCAGCAGTGGAGGCACTGAAATGCAGGGAAAGAACTCATGGATGCAGCGAGGGCTTGGGAATGCAGGGACACGGGAGTGGAAAATTACGGACAGCAGCAGCACTAGAGCAGAGAGAGACTCTGGGAATGCACCAGAGGTTGAGATGCAGCAGCAGTAACTCACATGGCTGGGCATCAGGATTAATGCAGAGACACAGCAGCGACTGAGTGGAGAGCATCCCTGTGGGCAGGCTGTGCCTGCGCTGCCAGGACGTGGGCTGCCTCAGGATCCACAGCACGTGATGATACAGGTGTCTGAGAGGGTTCGGTAGAGAGGGCAGAGCATCTGATTCTCCCCTTCTCTTTTGTCCAAGCAATTGTGCGAAGCCAACCTGGAGCAGTATGTCTGAGATGGTTTATTTGTGTGAAAAGAACAGGGCGTTGCAGCTGGCAGCACTGGGGTTGGTGCTGGGGGGTGCAGTGTGTGATCTGAGTGTTGGCCGGGGGCTGACGCTGGGCTACACTTGTTTGAGGTGGTCTTTGAGGTTTGAACCCTTGGGCAGAGCAGGGTGGAGAATTTCTTCTTCCGCTGCAGGTTTGCTGGGTGCTATCTCAGCGGATTCACCAGGAAGCCACACGACTTTATCAGTAGGAGGGAGCAGTGCAGAGAGCGTGTGAGGCTGTCTCAATGAAATGGCAGCGATGCGACGGCACCGGGCTGAGCAGCCCCTGGGCAGGCAGCAGCACAAGTGCCCATTCACTGCAGAGGTGAATGCAAACGCTCATTTTATCCAAGATTTGGCTCAAGGGGCTGAGAACTAACAGCAAGGCAAGGCAGCAGCCCTACGAAGTACACACCCTGAAGAGGCAGAGGGAGAGCAAGCTGCCAAGGCAAACATTGCTTCTTGCAGCCTACGGAGATGGAAGGATAATGAAATTAAAGATCAGCACCCATTCCTACATGCTGTTCAGAAATGCACATGCAGGTTCTGTCATGTGCACAAGGAGCCTCCCGTTCTCCCTAGACGTTGCTCCCCTTTGCTCAGCTGGGCTCTCACAACTTGTAGCACAGAGCTAAGGCTTTTGTCTCCCAGAGCTGGCATATTTTCTGGCAAACTCACCTAAGGTCATGAGCACGCTGCTGTGTGTCTCCTCTGCTGTAGGAGAAATGTTCCCAAGGTGAAGACAAGAGAAGATGTAGGAACAAAGGACAAAGGAGAGGTGGAGAAATAGAGCATGGTAAGAGGAGGGAGGAGACTCTTGGAGAAAGGTCTGTGAAGTCATGGAATGGCTTGGGTTGGAAGACCATCTAGTTCCAACCCACCTGCCCCGGGCAGCATTGCCAGCCACTAATTCAGGCACTAGATCAGGTTGTCCAGGGCCTCATCCAGCCTGGCCTTGAGCACTTCCAGGCACGGGGCATTCACATCTTCTCTGAGAAGTGCAGAAATCCTGGAACAGGAATCTCTGGGAAAGTAGGTCATACCTTTCCCTTCTCATCCTGTTCCTGTTCAGATGTTGCCTCTTCTGCCCCCCTAGAGGCCCACCTGGTACTCCTTCACCCTCAGCAGCCAGGAGCAGCACCAGGCTCCCCTGCCCTGCTGCTGGACAGCCGTGCCTCTGGCAGAGCCCTCCCAGGTGTGAAGGAACGAGGTGCTGCCAGGAATCCCTGGAGATGAAGGGCAGGGGGCTCAGGAGCTGCTCCCACAGACCCTGAAATGGAGCTGTGCAGAATCCCACTAGTGACTGATGCCTGCCAGCCTGCTGTAACCCCACTTACTAGAACATTTTGAGCCCTACGTGTCAGCCAGTTGTTCACTCATTGAATTGTGCATTCGTGTAGCTGGATGCTGGACATTTTGTCCAGAAGCATACTGTGAGAAACAAAGCTTTGCTGCAATCCGAAAAAGAAGACGTTGCCTGGCTTCCCTTGGTCAACAACATGGGTAACCTTGGCATAAAAGGAAATTAAGTTAACTAAACACGTGAACCTGTCTCTTGAACCCCCTCTTGGCTATGACCAATGACCACATTGTCTTTCAAGTATTTTTTCAATAACTCTCAGAGTAATCTCTGTAATTCTGCCAGGCACTGAATTGAGACTGACAGGCCTGCAATTACCAGGGTCTTCTTTCTGGTCCTTCTTGAAAACTGGGACAAAGTTTGCCAGCTTCCACTTGACTGGGACCTCTTCAAATTCCCAAGACTGTTGAAAAATAATTGAGAGAGGTCTTACAATGACACCAGCTGGCTCTTGGAGTACTGTGGCATGAATCCCACTGAGCCATGTACTTGCATGCATCCACCTGGAGCAGCAAATCCTGCACAAGCCTGGAGTTGGTTGGAGGTTTATCATTCCCACAGACACAGTCCTGCAACTCAGAGCTCTGGGGATGCCAGGCCCCATCACTGCTGTGTGTCAGTGGTGTGCTATTCCTATTGACATCTGCCAGGCTGAAGTCACCCATAAGGACAAGGGCAGCTGATCTGGAGGCATCTCTGAGTTCCTTAAAGAATAATTCATCAGTGTCACCTTCCTGGCTGGGTGGCCTGTGGTAGACTATGGTAGACAGCCCTGCCTGTCCCTGCTGAAGAGCCCAGAACCGTGCGTGGTGACACGCCATCGCAGGACTCTTCCCACCCAGTCTCGCTTATTCCTCACTTATGCCAAAAATCTGTGGCTTTTTGAGTGCCAGGATGGCCTCTCATGGGCTTGGCAAACTTGATAGAGAAGCTTTTGGAGTTGTCTGTTCCTTCAGCCCTGTCTCACAAGAGTGGGGAGGAATAGAAGGTGGGGGGCAAAATACTGCTCTTCTTTCCACTGCTGAAAGTCCCCTTGAAACCACAAAGGTACTCACTGGATCTGGCCCAGAAATTTTCTTCCTTTTGCTTCCAGGGGTTCACTTGGTGTCCTAGCACCTGTAGAAGATTTGAAATTTTCTCACCTTAAAGCTCTTTTGCCTTTCTGTGGCACTGAGCACAAGTGACAGAAAGAGCTCAGAGCAGCAGGGAATATCATGCAGTGTCCTCCTTGGTGCTCTGAGACACCGGGGAAGGAGCCCCATCAGAACAGCATGGCCATGGATCCCAAGAGCCCGAACTGATGATGTGTGCATGCCAAAGCCACGCACGTGGCAGGGGCTGTCTTTGCTGCACTGGGCTGACCTCCCCCCTGGTTGTCTGATGCTAACGCGCAGTAATGGTGCTGTCACTTCCACAGACCTATCAAGAAGATGCAAAGGCTTTGAGTCACAGCAATAAGTTTCTTGCCTGGCTCCCAGAGCAGCGCTAGCTGGAGAGGGGGCAAGGAGAACTGGCTGTGTTAAGGGAGAAGGAACACAGAGCAGCCACTGTGTGTGTATCATGGCCACGCACTCGAGTGGCTGCTCACTGAGTCCTGCGTGCATTGCACTTCGGGGGGTTGGGGGGATAGCTAGGATAGCTCCCCTGCTCTGTGCTGGGGAAAGTACCTCCCAGAGAAGCCTGTGGGACAAGTTCCTCAGCTCTTCCTGGTGACACAAAGCATTAGGGTGAGTCTTTCTTTTGTGTGGAGACTGGACCTCCATCATCCTGTGCCTTGGATTCTTCCACCTGCAGCACAGCTCTCATTATTATCCTCGTCCCCTCTGAGTGGCACTGGACGGGGTGAATTCATCAGCAGCCCTTGGAGCTGTGCTGGAGCGGAGCTCATTGCTAACGTTGCTCATTGCTGCGTGAGACCACGTCCCTTCCCCATGAAGGCTGGTCCTTCTGTGTAGGGCTAAGGTACACCGAGACACCAGGGCATCAGTGGAAAGAGCAAGCAGGAGACCTGGGCACCAGCCCGTCACTGTCTGTATTCCCCACCAGATGCTGAGTTCGGGTGAGCAAACCAGCATTTAACTTTGTGTGCACAGCTGGAATTGATTCCAATCATCATGCAGGGCATCTTTAGCTGGCCGGCAGAGGACCAGCCCACAGCCTACAAAACCTGAAATCCCAGGACCTAATTCTGCCAATGGCCTTGGATGCCTTTTGGTTCCTGAAGTCCCAGAGGAGCCAGCCTGCATCATGTGTTTAATGCGCTCTGCCTCTGACCCACTTAACACTGTGAGGTTCCCCTGCATTGTACCTGGGGGGCTATTCTACATAACTTAACTCCTAATTAATAGAGAGGCTTGCCCTGTCGTCCATGGGGGCTGTCTCTCTCTATCTGCAGTGTGAAAGCTGGAAAAACAAGAGGTAGCTCTCTCTGCTCCTCCTGGCAAATGTGGCTGCTGGATGGCTGAGCTGCAGGCAGCGCTGGGAACGTGGGTTTGGGGAGCGGAGCGGGGACAGGAGCAGTGTGCTTTGGGGTGAGGGGCGGGCATCTGGCCAGCGTGGATCTGCCGGCGTGTGCCAAATGTGGACGTGTGGTATTCTTCGGAAATGAACAAATAGGTTACGTTTTAAAGCCCAGCTAAATAATTTAATGAGGAAAAATTAAGCTCAGCTCGCGAGGCGGGCACAGCCTCGTAAATCGTGTGTGTTCACGTGTGGTTGTGTGCTTGTGTGGTATAGGCACGCGTGCCTGTGCACTTGCATCTCTGGCACTTGGGATCCGAGGCAGGCACGTGCTGCCTTTGGCTGTGATTCCGGGCCTGTACAAACCTGGCTGTTGTGGGCCCAAGCGTCCCTGAGAGCTGTGCAGCCTGAGGTGGTGACCAGAGGATGAAAGAATGCTCACTTCCAGAGCTTGGCTGCTCAGACTGAAAGCACGACCTGCCCGCCGTCCTGCTTCTGAATACCTTCCTCACGTGGAAGAGGTGATGTTTGCCCATCCTTTCTGTGCATTCCTATTGGCCATCCTTTCTGTGCATTCCTATTTCCCGTCCTTTTCTGTCCCATTCCTGCTGGGCACAGAGCTCTTTGCCAAGACCAGGATACGATTTTTGGATGCTGCAGAGACACTTCCAAGACCTTTGGTGATGAGTTAAAGCAACTGTGGATTCCCTTTGTGTTTGTAGGCTCACATCTCTGCTTGAGAGGCCTTTGATATTTTGTTCACCTTCAGTGGCAGCGTGGGACTTGGAAGCATTAAAGCCGTGGTCTTGCTCGTGGAAGCCTCAGTGTATCCAGTTCTCTGCAGCGGGGGCCGTGCCTGCCTCCCCCTCATTTGGGAGCTCTCATTTCGGGAAGCAGCAGCAGGCAGAGAATCCTGCTGCTCTCCTCCCAGCCTCAGCATCTGGACCAAATCCTTGCGTCTTGTTTTCTCCTCTTTACCCACATCTGTTGGGGCACACGAAGTCCAGACCTCAGTGGGTGGTTCTCAGCTTGCGGGGAAACGTGCATCCCTTGGCTGTGGGCTCGGTGTGACGCCGGTGGTGAGTCCCCCATGCCCTGCTCTGGGGCTGTGTCAAGCAGTCAAGGGAAAAGCTGTGGGGTGCAGAGCACCGTGTGCTTGCTCTCCCCCTAGGATGCCTCTGCTTGCCGCAGCCAGGCACTGCTGGCAGGCTGGCACTGGTGCTGACCCGTGGTGCTGTGCTGGCATCGGTGCTGGCACCTCTGCGGTCCTGCAGCCGTGGCAGCGTGGCCGTGCTGCGGGCTCACCCTGCTGGGGCCCGGCAGGCTCTGGGGAGGGGGAAGGGGTGGACAGATGGATGGAGGGGGCCCCCTCCCCGGAGATCATACCAAAATGTCTCTTTTCTGCAAAGCGGAGGGAATGCCCCCAAGAGCTGGTTTCCATGGCAACCACAAATGTCAGGTTCCATGCGGTGAATAACCGTTTCCATGACGACACCTCCTTTCCCCAAGGTGCTTGGAACTGGAGTGACAGCCCTTTTGGGGGAGGGGACGGGTGAGCTGTCCCCAGGTACCGAGCCCCCTCCTTCACCCCCCTCCTCGTGCTTTTGGCTCCTTGCCCTGGGCTGTCAGCCCTAGCATCCCTAGGTGCCTCTGTACCCGTGCGGGGGGGTGTGATGCTCTTGGCTTCAGCAGCATCCCTTCCTCCCTCCCTGCCCCCCAATGAATTTGCTCCACATAGGAGATGAGATCCGAGCCTGCCCCTCCATCTCCCTCCCCATCTGTTTAGCTTAATCCTGGTTTTGCTTCCTGGGTAGAGACAAAGCTATTTCTCCATGCTGCGAGGAGCAGCGGGAGGGAGGTGGGCAGCCACTCCTCCTGGCTCCGCGCAGAGCTCGCTCTTCCAGGCGCACATCTGGGCTGCCTGTCCTCTCCCAGCCCGGCCCAGCCTTACAACCGGAGGCTGTAGGAGCCGCCACATCTCAGCCAGGAGATCTGGGGCTTTCTGGAGCAAAATCTCACCGCCTCCTTCTGAACCCTGCCCCACATCCTACGGAGCTCATGGGCTGAGGGAGATGCCAGGTCCTCGGCTGCAGCTCAGAGGCTGGTGAGTGCCAGCGCTGCACATGCTGGGGCCACCTGGCAGCACAGCAGGATGTTGGGGGCTCTGTAAACCCGTGCATTTGATCCGGAGCAGGAAAGGGATCCTCAGCTTCTCCCTTTTCCCTGAATGACACAGCAAGTCCTGGCAGACAGGGTTGAAGCCAGCACTGCTGCCTGCCATAGCAGCCTTTCTTTCAGGTGTTGCCAGCCAGCTTCTGCAGCCCCACCTCGCTCCTTGAGGCCAGGACAGTGCAACCCAGGGATGCTCCCAGCTTTGGCTTCATTCTGCCTGAGATCCACCAGGCAGTGCAAGCCAGCTCGTGGCCCTGGGCTGCCCCAGGTGCTCTCCCGTTCTCAGCCATCAGCTGTGGCCTGCTGGCTGCCACCTCTGTCCTGTAAGCTGCTGGGTTACCTGACAGGTTTCCTCCAGCTGCTGTGAATACGGGCTCTGCTTTGGTTTTCTAGCCAGCCTGGCTCAGTCACCACTGTGACAGCATTTTGCATGCTGGCTTCTAAACACATTTCAGTTTGTGACTTTTAAGGCTTGATTTTGTTCTCTGTTTTGTTTCCTAAGAGAGGGGGTAGAGCATTACTTGACCTGCAGCTCGCGTGTGGGTCTACCCTGCAATATTCCTGATGATTTTTGCATTGTGAATGTCACTGCTTCAAGTCATTGTCAGCCTCTGTGAATGATGCTGTGAGACGTGGAATGAGATGTGCTGTGTGGAAATCTGCCTTGTACACCAGTGCTCAGAGGCTGTTCTGGCTCAGATGGATCCTGCTAGCCTGGGAAGGAAGCTGCAGTTTCTCTTCCCTTTTTGGGCAGCACAGGACACGCCAGCACGGCACCATCCAGCTGACCAGTGTTCTGCAGATCAGCCAGTTAAAGCTGTGGGTTACTTAATCCAGCTGCTCCTGGGTAGAGTTATCTATTTATCTCACCTGGAGAGTGCTCATGTCCCGTGGCCTGAGCTGTGGCTGTCGCTGCTGGTTGAGTCATTGCTGATGGCTGCAGGAGAGGTAAGCAGCTCTTCTCCACAACCAAACCCGAGGATTTTTTGTCCCTTTCAAGCAGTGCATTCCCCCCGCAGTCAGGAGACACTGCTGGAGAGCAACGCTGCCCTTCTTAGAGCCTCCCTGGAGCACAGAGCATGCTCTGACTGCAGGGGGACTGGGGAGGGGGAACTGCAACCTGCCTGCTTGCTGCACTGCTGCTAGTCCCATTCACAGGCATTCTGTCTTCTGTCTGGAGGAAGCAGAAGTTCGTGCACACTGGGCATATCCAGGAGATCCTGGTTTCCTTTCGAGAAGTCTGAAATCCACGTGAGCCCTTCTCCAGGGGCTCCATTTGCCATCGCAGTGTCTCAGTTCCCTTCTGCTGCTCTCCTGCCCCGCACAGCAGGCAGAAAGGGGCACCCGGTGCCGCTGCCGTCAGCGCTGCGTGCCGGGCACGTGGGCCATGCTCTAACCCTCTGCCTTTCTTTCTCGTTGCAGATGGCACGCCCGATTCAGGTGAAACCCGCAGACAGCGAGAGCCGTGGAGGTAGTTGTCATCTCTCCTTGTTCCTCCTTTGGTGGCTTTGTGCTTGTGAGAGAGATGGAGAGAAGAGATGCAGAGCCCTGACCTGGCCTCCCCCTCCCCGCAGGCTGTGTGAATGGATGTTTGTGTGTGGCACGGATTTAGGGCGGCTGATTCTCATGCCTGCAGCTTGCCCGTGGCTGCTGGGCTGGTTCAGGGCCCAAGTGCCATTGCAGAAAAGAGCCTGAGATGAAGTGTGTCTGGAGGAAAAGGAGCCTGAGTTTAAGGCTGAGATGGAGGAGCTGGCAGCCTGCAGGGAAGCAGCTCGCTTAGAGCTGTGCGTACTGAGCGGTTCAGGGCTGGGAGACTGAGATCAGGAGAATATTTCTTAAATTAATGGGAAGCTTACAGCAGCTCAGACGCTTCCTCGAGGCGGAGAAGGTTTGCAGCTCCCGCCCTTTCCAGATTTATGGATGTTTTGCTGCTTTTCCTTGTCTTACTGGCACATTTCTTTTCCCCTTCTTCCATTCCTGCATCTGCCTCTCCATGTGCTGCCTCTGAAAGCAGTTTGCTGGTGGGGAGAATTTGTGCAAGACTATTTGTTCCCGCGGGGCAGCATGTCCTGCATGCTGGGTTTAGATTCAGAAGACTTTTGTTTGGGGTTTTCAGGGGTTGTTTCCAAGCAGTTGGTCGTTTCCAAGCAATTTTGCCTATTGCCCCAGCAGAAACAGGAGATATGTTTGGTAATATTTTTTCACAAACGCGTGTATTTCTGTTTGTGTGATCCTCCTTTAGAAAAACCAAAAAGTTTATCTGTTTAGGTCAGATCTTTTTTTTTTTTTTTTCCCAAGTAGAATCTGTTGCTTTTTTGCTGTTTTCTTGGGGAATGAGACACCTGGCTTGGGCTGAGACCTGGCCATTTGTATTCCCATTGTATTCCCAACCATTCCACCTATTAGATGTGCTTCACTCGAGAAGAACCACGGCTTCTCTTCCATACACAGCGACCAGGGATCCCAAAATGTGCTGGAATTTAACATCTCTGATGCCTTCAGACAGAGCAGAAATAGGTCAGCAGTTCCAGTGTTATTTGTAAGGGATGCAGATGCACAGCATGGGTGAGACAATCTCAGTCCACTCATTCTGGTTTTGCTTTTCCTACAGGAAGGTGGGCTTTATTCCCGTAGGAAAAAAAAAAAAAAGCAAATCCTAGTGGCTTTTTAATTAATTGCTATGATTACCTTGTATCACGAGCAGCTTTCACCCCGAGGTGTCTCGGGATGCTCCCTACCCCAGCGGAGCTGTGCAGAAAGCATACAGCAACTTTTAGCCACCTGTTCCTATTTTGCCATTCTGAGGAGGGTGATTTCTTTTCCCTCTCCTGCAAAATCGGTGCAAAAGTGGCAATTTTTTTTGTCTTTGAAGGAAAAGGCAACAAAGAAGAAATTACCCTTTTTGTCAGCACCACTGGTTTCTCATCCAAAAAGGCATTTTCTGTTTCCATTCTGTTTCATGTTAGGGGGAAAAAAATAAGCCTTTTTTGGGCAAACTCTGCCCTTTCTCCCCCTCTCTTCAGGGATTGCTCTTTTCCCAAGTGGGAATCTCAGCCTCGAGCCCACGCAGCACCCGTGAAATCCGAATATGAGAGGAGCTAACTCCCTGTCCCTTCTTTCTTCCTCTGCTTCATAATATTTGTACTGCAAACATTCATTTTTTCCCTGGAAATGTCAGAGCAGTGGTTGTTCGCCAGCCGTGCCGTGGTGGGCTGGGGGGGGGAGGGAGAGCAGAGCAAGAAGAGCCCGTGTGGGGGAGCACAGCAGGCAGGACCCTGCTTTGGAGGCAGGCTGATGGTGTGGAAGCTCCAAGCTTACGGAATGGGGCACCGTCTCTAATGACTGCCAATATCAGGGCATCAGCTCTGCTTCCCAGCAGCAGAGTGGAGCCCAGCTTTGGCTCCTGGATTACTTCTTCCATGGAGGCTGCACGTCCCCGTAGCACTTTTCTCTGGGAAGCCATGCAAGTAGATGGGGGCTCACACGAGCAGCCCCTCGGAGTCTGAGCACCTGGCTTCCTTCCAGCTTCACGGCAGAGCTCAGAAACCGGGGATTCCCACAGGATCCACCACGAGCTGGCATTTTCCTGGCGGTGGAAGCAGCATCAGGGCAGCACTCTGCGTTGGTCTGAGTCAGGTTGCTGCTTCCAAAGGTTCCTCTCGCAGGGCTCCTCTTGCCAGAGAAGTGGCCAAGCGCATTTGCAGATTTGGAAAGGGCCATTCCCTGTAGCAATAACCCCCCACTGGCAGGAGGCAAAGGGAGATTTGGGCAGGGCAGAACTGCTCGGACAAGGGAACAGCGGAACGCATCAGCAGAGCTCTGCTCTGCGTCACCCTTGGAAGGAGCCTCCTCTCCAGGGGCTCACGCCGCTCAAATTAAGCATCCTGAATTAAGGACGTGAAGTCAGAGCGCCGTAATTTGTCTCCTGGTGTAAGGGATGCGAATCCTTGTGCCAGAGCAGCCCTGGGAAGGTTGTGTGGGGACAGCTGGATGCTGGGTGTTACTACACCCCGCAGAAGGGATTCGCTAGGAAGAAGATGCGTGAATTCAGCGGAGGAGCTGCCATCCTAGAGCAGGCTTTGTCAGCTCTTCCCTCCTTCTGCCTCTGATGTGAGCCCAGGAGGGCCAGCAAGAGATGGGCTGGAGGGGCAGAGGAGCCTGTCTGTGTTTCTTGTGAAACCTGGGGCTCTCTGCTGCACCAAGTCGGTATGACAGCCAGCCCCAGCCCATCAGTGCTGCGTTAGAGGCAAGAAAACCCCCTGCCTACCCAAGGAGATGGCTGCGGGACCCATCCCACCCACAGCCCCCCCTGGAGCAGGCTGCCTCCCCCCGCCCAACCCCGGCTGCTGCCCAGGTGAGCTCCATCCGCGGGGCTCTGTGCTCCCTCTCTCGTGGCTGCAGCGTTCAGCCTGCTCCCCATGGCTGTTCCCATGGTATCTTCATCCCGACCTGCTCTGCACTCGCCCTCCTCCCATCTGCCTGCCTGCGCCCAGAGCACGTTTCCATGGGAACTCAACAGCCAAGGATCAGAGACAATTTTCCTGCTTGCTGGACAGTATGGGGAAATTGCCAATCAGAAGGTGAAAAACAAGATCTGGAGAGAAACGGAGGACAAATGACGGGAGGGGGCCGTGCTGTTACCAGGAGGGGACTTCTTTCAGTGCTGCAGAGGGAGCCCGTGCCCCACAGCAGCATCTCGAGGACGACAGCTGATTTGGGATCCCTGCAGGCCTTGGGAGCAGTGGCAGCAGACGTCAGGTGAAGGCTGCAGGGTTTCCAGCTGCAGGGATGGCTCGCTGCTAGGGGGTGCCCCGACAGCTCTGGATTCTTTCCCCACGTGCCATCTTGGGAACGGGGCTGTGTGAAATGAGAATAACTGGGGGGAAAAAAAAAAAAGAGAAAAGCCTTTTCTTGCGTTGTTGGTGATTTCACCCCATTCTGAGCGTTCAGAAGGGATTCAGAACCAATAGATGTGGGTTTTTTTTGCCTTTATAGCTTGAGTCCGTAGGGTGGCTCGGCTCTAAGCTGTTCTGCATAGGCAGGAAAGCTGAAAACGTTTTTTTTTTCTTCCAAATTCAAGCAAGAGAAGCTGAAATTCGCCAATAAAAAAAAACAGGCTTCCAAAAGGTTCTGTTAGCAAACCCTCCCAAACGACAGAAGACCTGCGGCAAAACTGCAAAGACTAAAGCAAGCTGACAGCATTTCAGTGGATCTTTCCCAAATTAGTCATCAGCCGAAACTGGAACCGTTCATCCAAGCCTTGGCTGGGGGCAGACGCTGCCTTAGTGCTGGTGCAGCCGTGTGCCACCCGGGCTGTTTGCTCCCTTGCTTTTCTGCAGGGGAAACGTGGCACGTGCACGCTTCTCGCCCACGTCCTCGTGGAGGAGGAGCAGGAAGGCAGCGTGCTCCTGTGCCCCCCGAGCTGGGTCCTGGGGGGGCTTCTCCTGCCGTGTGAACGTGCCGGGTGTCATCTATTCAACCGTACCCACGCAGCGCAGCCCCTGCAGCCCGCTCTGCCGCTGTCGCTCCAAGACCTGTTGTTTTTCAGGTCACTGCACTCAAACAGATAGCGGCTTCCTCGCTATTTTCTGTGACGTGCGTCACATTGCATTGGTTTTGTTGGAAGCCGGCCCCTCCGATCCTGTCGCTCGCAATAAGGAGTCCTCCCGGGCCGCATCCCGACACGCTCCCGTGCCTCACGTCTCCCCACGTGTCTGTGGGGCTGGCAGCGGCTGGGCTGCTGACGCCGTGCTCTCTGAATAGCTGCTCCCAGCAGTCGCGGAGGATGCTGCCGCGTTTGTGCTGGGCTGCGTGGCACCGGGCTGCGTGGGCTGGCAGATGGGGCAGGGCCGCGCTGCTGAGTTGGGCAGGGAAGGGCACATGGAGGCGGTGGTGCTCGGAAATAGCGATGTTGGATAGAGGGAAATGGAAGCAGAGAAGCCGAAGGTGCTGCAGCTGATGCACACTGCCTGAGATGGTCTGCTGGGCGTCCTGAGGTGCCCCTTGGACTTCATATATTGCTCAGGAGGGGTATAATTGCCGCTTGCATTGGGTCATCGGAAGGAAGGAATGAGAATGACGAGCAGGGAATTATTGCTGTCCACCGGGGAGGGGAGGAGAGGGGACACCACGGAACCCTTTGCCCCCGTGTGGAGCTCAGGAAGGCCCAGCAGACTTAACCTGAGCTGTATTTCAGCCAGCAGCAAATCGTTTCCACGCCAGGCATGTTTTCAACACGAGGCTGTTTTGTGCATACGTGTCCCTATCCTCCTGCTTTGGACTGTGTCCCTCATAGAAGGTTGATGTTTCTGTGTTTGCCCCTAGGGGACAGGAAGCTCTTTGTGGGCATGTTAAATAAGCAGCAGTCTGAGGATGACGTGCTCCGGCTCTTTGAACCGTTTGGGGTCATTGATGAATGTACAGTGCTGCGTGGACCTGATGGGAACAGCAAAGGTGTGAACCCCTCTGTGTCGTGCCCTTTCTCCCTGCTCTTCAGGTAGTGCTCGCCTGCCTCGTGGGAACACACATTGCAGCCAGGAGTGGGCAGCAGGGCAGGGAGGGGGAGGATGGGCACAGAGCGAGGTGCAAGGACGGGGACAGAGAGCAGCTGAGCTGTTGGCATCGTCGGCGAGCCCGGCCCGCTGGCTCAGGCTGGGTTTGCAGTTGGAAATGTTTGTAGCCACGATTCGGAGCGCGTAGAGAGCGCAGGGAGGAGGTGATCAGGGGCAGGCGTGGAGGCGGTGACAGCACCGCTGCAAGATCGATGTGAGACCCTTCCTGCTTCTCCAGAATAGGGAGCTTGGGGGGAGCCGTCCCTTTGTTCCCCCCCTGTCTCGGGGGGGCTTTCCTTCGCCCTGCCTGAGGCCCGACCACGCAGTGGGCTCCCCCGCGGCGGTGCCATCACCGCGTCTCCTCTGCTCTCTCTGTCCCTTTCCAGGCTGTGCTTTTGTAAAGTTCTCATCTCACACAGAGGCTCAGGCAGCAATCCACGCACTCCACGGCAGCCAGACAATGCCCGTGAGTATGAGGCCAGGGTCCCTCCCCTTTCCTAAGTCCTCTTCCCCAGAGGGAGCTCCCTCGCTGTCCACGGCCACAGTTTCCAGTTTGATATGGATGCGGGGGCAGGGGGCATGCACACACATCCATGCTCTTGTCCTTGGGGACCATCCTGTCTCCTGGGCTGGTGTGTGTGGATCTGTTTGCCCAGGCTAGTCGTGCCAACACTTTTATCTATAAAGGCTAAAAAAAAGAAAAAGCCAAGGACCGGACCAGGCTGTGAATCTGTACCCATTCAGAGCAGAGCAGCAGTGTGAGCAGCCAGGGCTCCAGTGCCTGGGCACGCTCCCTGTCCTTCTCCTCTTTAGGTGGTGGAGGGGCCTCTGGGGCAGGATGGGGGTAGGTGGGAGTGCCCTGTGCGTGGTATGGGGCTGTGTAACTGCAGCCGTGCCCTCTCACCGCGAGCTGTGATGTTATCCCTCGCAGTCTCACAGCTTGCTGGGCTGGGGCAGCCTGGGAGCAGGACAGTGGTGGATGCAGCCAGAGGTGTGTGCAGCTGTGTGAGGGGAAGGGTGGGACGTGGATGGATGGATGAGCGGGTGGATGGATGGATGGGTGGATGGGGATGGGCATGGCCCAGGTTCCAGGCAGCTGCTGAGCACTTCCACTCCAATATTTGCTCTTCTGCACCTCTTCCCACTCCTCTCTGCTGCCTGCTCTGCCCCATCCCTCCTTGCCTGACCGCTGACTCTGCCTGCCCCCGGCCTCCTCCCCCCGGCCTCCTCTCTCTGTCTCCTCTCTCTGTGCCTAGGGCGCTTCCTCCAGTCTAGTGGTGAAGTTTGCTGACACAGATAAGGAGAGGACCCTCCGTCGTATGCAGCAAATGGTGGGGCAGCTGGGGATATTCACTCCATCTCTCACCTTGCCGTTCAGCCCATACAGCGCCTATGCGCAGGCTGTGAGTATCACGCGGGGGGGCGGGGGGGGAAGGCTGCCCTGCTGGCTGTGGGGCAAGTCCATGCCTGGGCTGGGAGACCGCTGACAGGTCCCTGTAACCAACACGAGCGAGCTTCCTGGCACCTGGGGTTTGTTTCAGTTTCTCAGTCGGCAGCGCAGCCCGTGTGCTTTTTCCTCCTGGAAGGGGCAACAGGAGAGCGCTGGGAGCTCCTTACAGTGACACTGGGTTTCTCTGACACGTAGACTGGCGGAGGTGCCTGGGAACATGAGCCAGTATTTCTGTCTTGCTTTGTGGGCAGCTCAGAGCCACGGTTCCCGGGTGATATTTGCCAGGCGTGGCTTGTGAACTGGGTCTGCGGCCCCAGCGTGTGCCTCAGTTTGCTCCTGGAGCACCAGGAGAGCCCCGAGCCCAGCCTTGAGTTTTCCTTTCTCTGCTGAATCTCCTGGAGGGCACTGAGCCCCCGGTGCCATCCTTGGCTCCCAGGGGCTTCCTCTCTTGGCCGGTGTGACCCACGTGGGGTTTGCAGGACGCTGCGGTGGATCGGAGGCGTTCCCGTCGTCCTCCTTCCCCTGGCTGCGCCTCGGATCTCGGGGAGGGAACCTCGTTGCCTTACAGCAATGGTGGTGGTTGCCATTGGTATTTGAGTAGATCCCAAACCCAACCAGTCCCCGGTCAGCTTTGGTGCAGCATCTTTCAGGTCTTGATGGCCAGGATGGCCATCAAGACCTGAAAGATGCTGCACCAAAGCCTCTCTGCTATCCATGCATCCATGCTCTGCATCTTCAAGTCTCTCTGCTATCCATGGAAGGAGGCTGGGAAACGGCTCGGGGCGTGAGAGATGCTTGTGTCAAGAGAGCATGAAGGTAGGAGCTGCTCCTGAAAGTCATTTCAGGACCTTCACCTCTGGCTTCAGCGGCTCTTTGCTTCGTGTCCCATCTCCATGATGGGGAAGGCAGCGTCTCCCAGCTGCTGGCCGCTTTCTCTCAAAGAATCCCCAGAAACTCCCTACCACGGGACACGTGGAGCTCGGCTGTGTCAGCTGGGACGCAGCCATTGTGGTGTCATGGAGGTGGTGGTGAAGGAGGCAGGATGGGGCTGCACCGTGAGGCAGGGAGAGCAGCGAGATCTTCCAGACTCGGTTTGCCCATGACCTCCACTCTTCAGAAGCACCCGACGGTGACAAGAAGGCAGGACGGAACCTCAGCTGTGCTGCTTGCTTGTCTGCTCCTCGTTTCTCCTCAGTCTGTCAATGCCTTGCCTTCTCTCCGGCTCTTTACTAACCTTCCTGCTCTCTGCCTGCGGTGCCTTTCCCCTCGACCCAAGACTTTCTGTTCCATTTTGCTTTCGGCTTTCCTCCCCCGGAGGGGAGATCCCTGCCAGCTCCCAGGTGCACCAAGCGTTCTCATCAGGGAGAGAGGGTCCTTACCCCTCGAGCTGCCGCCGTGGTCAGGGCTGGTGGTGGTGGTGGTGGTGATGTGGTCGGGGCAGGCTGAGCTGGGACCAACTGGTGCCTGCTGGGCGCTGCTGGTGCGTTCCCAGTGCCACGTGCCCGCATCCTGCTCCCCCCATCCCCGCGGGCTTTGCTCCGAACCTTCCCCCCGAGGCACCGCGGCGCCTGGGGCCTCGCCTCTCGATTCCGCTGGACGTTTTTAATTTGCGTTAATTACGCTTTCCTCGAAGGAAAGGCGTCTGGAATTAAACGCGAAATCATCCCGGGCTGCGTTAGGTCTAAAGTTATCCTGATCCAGTCAGACGAGGTTAATTAGAAAATAGGCAGCCCTTGTTTAAGGGAAGGATCGCGCCCTTCCATGGGGGATGCGGAAGCGTCCGAGAAGCAGGCAGGGAGCAGGGCTGGTGCCACGTGCCTCCTCTGCAGCGGGGGGCGAGGACCCCCCTCATTTCACTGCCAGCAACAAGTTGAAGCCAGCGATTAATTCGGAAGAAATTAGGGGCCTGGAAGAGGTGTGTGGGTGCGGAGGAGGCCCCGGGGGAGCGGGGCGTGCGGCCGCTGCCCGCGCGTTTCCCGGTGGCTGTAAGCACGGAACGCTTGGTCCGCCAGCTCCGTTTTTTCCTCCTGTTCTTAACGGCTCATTAAGGTAATTTTATTGAAGTAATGACAACCGTTCGGGAGCGCCGGTGTGGCGCATTTGCATTTGAATGCGGGTCTTGTTCCAGCGAGAGCCTGCCGCCGAACAGGCGCTAATGAGGAAAAGGAAAATCAATGTTCGTCTCCTAAGTAAGAAACGCGTGGGTTCCTGCGCGCTGAGGTGCGGGGCAGTGCGTGCGGGATGCGCGCAGGATGCGTGCCCCGGGGATCCCTCCCTCTGCACCACCCCGCTGCTCTCAGGGGGACGCGTTTTGCTGTCGCCCCGGCTCGGGGTGCGGGGTTCCCTGCGATCCAGGCAGCCCCGAGGCTGCGGGAGTGGGAGCTGGCAGCCGGGCGCTTTGTGGCCGTGTGTCTCCTGCTGCTGCCCTGGGGTCAGGCAGGGCCTCTTCTTCTTCTTCTTCTTCTTCTTCTGCAGCTTCCGTGTGGGGGAGATGCAGAGAAGGCGCAGCGAGGTGCAGACTTTCCGCGTTAGGTTTCGGATCCGGGCAGGCAGCGGGCGCTGGGACTTGCTCGCAGTCGATGTAGCGAGGATTCGCGTGGTTCTTGGTTTTGCCACGTGCCCCCCCAGCTCATCCCCGTTTCCAGAGCATCCCGCCTGTACCTCCCAGCCCTTCCTGCTTGGCAGCAGGCGAGGTTTACGTAGGGATTTAGATCGCTGCGCCCGGAGCGCAGAGGAGCGTGGTTGCCGCTGCACTCGGAGCCGTCCGGCTGCATCCTGTGCCGCAGCGCTCACCCATGGCCGCCTGGGTCTTCCTCCTCGCCCTGCTCCCAGCCCCAGCCCCCTGTGCTCCGCTGCGGGCTGCAGCCGGAGGAAGGATGGAGCCCTGTGAGCGGGGCCAGGGGAACGCAGGGTGGTACCCCGGGATGCACCCAGGCACCTTGCAAAGGAGAGAGGGGTCGGGGCCGTGTTCCTCGAGGCAGAACCGAGCTGCCCGCGGGGGTCACTTCACGCCTGGGGGAGGGGGCTGCTGCGGGCTGTGCAGGCCCTGAGCAGCCCGGCCCTGCCTTGCAGCTGATGCAGCAGCAGACGACCGTGCTGTCCACCTCCCACGGCAGCTACCTGAGCCCCGGCGTCGCCTTCTCGCCGTGCCACATCCAGCAGATCGGCGCCGTCAGTCTCAACGGGCTGCCAGCAGCACCCATTGCACAGACGTCAGGTGAGGGCCCTGCTCTGTTCAGCTCCGTCCCCTTGGCGTGGGCAGCAGCGACCGCGTCCCCAGGGCTGCACCCGGCAGCGCTGCCGCTCCTCATCGCAGCCCGCAGCGGCAGGGTGAGCAGCGGCGCGCTGGGTGTGAGCGCCCACCAGGAACGGGGCCGTGCCATTGTGCTGGCTGCTTTGCAGGCCTGGGTTTAAAATGTCCCGACCCGGAGCTCTGACAGCAGCCAGACCCGGCCGTGCTGCCCCTGGTTGTGTGGCAGCTCCAGCGCTGCGGTCCGTGCTCTGCGAACGGCAGCTGGGAGAAATGAGAGCTCCGTGTGCGGCAGCGTCACCCGGCAGATGGAGCGGGGAGCGCGGGCGTTGCAGGCCCTCGCCTCACGGCGTCTCCTCCTTGCTCCGCAGGGCTGCACTCGCCGCCTCTTCTGGGAACGACAGCCATGCCGGGGCTGGTGGCACCCATTTCAAATGGGTTTACTGGCGTGGTACCCTTTCCCAACGGCCATCCGTCCTTGGAAACAGTTTACGCCAATGGCTTTGTACCGTATTCAGGTATGGCACGCGGGAGGAAACCATCCAGAGGCCTTAAGAACTGAAGTGAGCTCTCTTTTCTCCGTCCCCGCAGCAAAGGCTTTTCCTGGCCCCGCTGCAGACTCCGTGGAGTCTCTCTGTGTGAGATTCCCTTTGCTGTGCTTCTGATGGCGTTCTTCTTTGCAGCCCAGAGCCCTTCGGTAGCGGAGACCTTGCACCCGGCCTTCACCGGCGTCCAGCAGTACGCAGGTACCCGCTTCCCTTCTCTTCCTCGGGCCCTTGCGGGTAGCACCGCATCCCGGGTAACGGTTTGTTCTGTCTCCTTGGAACGCAGCCGTGTACCCAACCACCTCCATCACCCCCATCGCTCAGAGCATCCCGCAGCCGCCGCCCGTCCTGCAGCAGCAGCAGCGTGAAGGTGAGGGTGGGTGCTTGCTGGGCTCACAGGGGCCGAGGGAAGGAGCTGGCAGAAGCAGGTGGGCCCGGAGATGGGATGGGATGTGTGGCCGTCCAGGAGAGTTCCAGCTGTGGCTCACGGGTTGAATGCAGCTGCCGCATGGTTGTGGGCAGGGAAGGTGAGAGTTTCAGCTTTCACGCAGAGGTATCTGCTGCTCGGGGCAGAGCTGAGCAATGCTGGGGAAGCTGCGACCAAGGAGCTGTCACCTTTGCTGGTTTTACTCCAGCACAACAGCACCCAGATACTCACAGGGAGTTGTTGTGTGCAGAGCCGCAGGTGGGAACTGGGCAAGCTGCGAAAGGGAATCTGCTCTCCGGAACCTCCAGCTCTCTGTGTTGCCTTCAGAGTCTTGGAGAGCCCTCAGAACCCTTGGGCAAGTGACTGAGACAAGAAAGGGGAGGTCAAGGCCAAAGGACGCAGCGCTGGGGTTCTCCTCCAGTGCTGCGCTCTCAGTTGAGCCCTTTTCTCTTCCCCTTCCCCTTTGGGGCTGTCTGTGCTTTGTCCCCCCCCACCGCCCTCGTGCCTGCAGGTCCTGAAGGCTGCAACCTCTTCATCTACCATCTCCCTCAGGAGTTTGGAGACAATGAGTTGATGCAGATGTTCCTTCCCTTTGGCAATATCATCTCCTCCAAGGTGTTCATGGATCGTGCCACCAACCAGAGCAAGTGTTTTGGTGAGTGCTGCTGCCCGGAGGCCAAAGAAGCGCGACACGGCTAGGATGTGCGTGCACTGAGCACGCCCCAACGCTGCTGCTGTTATCACTGCCTGTGTCCCCTCCTTCAGGTTTTGTAAGCTTCGACAACCCATCCAGTGCACAAACTGCCATCCAGGCCATGAATGGCTTCCAGATCGGCATGAAACGTTTGAAGGTCCAATTGAAACGACCCAAGGATGCGAACCATCCCTATTGACAGCAGCGAGCAAGCAGGAGTCACTTCTGCAGCGCAGGTAAAGTCAGCGCCGCCACGATCCGTCTTCTGCATCGGTGTCGGGGGCAGCAGGGGGTGGCTGGGATGGTGAAGGTAAACGGGGTTGGACGTGGTCCCGTGGTGGCCAGGTGGGTGTACGGGACAGCCAAGGGGTGATGCGGGGGTCGGGGTCTGGGTAACAAGGTCTGTGGCTGCAGCCAAGGTGGGGGCTGATCCAGCTGGGGCTGAGGACGGAGGCTGAGCTGAGCCTGGAGCTGGTGGAGGCCGTTCGTCAGCACCTTGTGGTGAATCCCATCAGTGGGTGGGTGCGGGTCACCGGCCTGTGCTCTGAGCAAAGCTTCAGCCCCCTGCCCCGTCCCGTAAACCTTTCCTCGTCCTTGGAAGGTCTGAGAACCCCATCCCTGGGATGGTTCTCACCTGTTGCTCTGTCGGTTCTCCTCTGCTGGCCACAGCGTCAGGCTTTGTTTGCGAGCGCTCTGCAGGGCTGCAGGAGCTGCCTGCTGCGAGAGCCTTCTCATCAGGGCCATCTCCCTCCATCTTTACGCAGTGTCAGCTCAGAGCCTGAGGTTTGCGCGGGTGTCCCCGATCCCCCGCTTCCCTCCCTCCTCCCTTTCTGTTCAAGCGAAGGGAAAGTCCAGAGGAAGAGTTTCTGCTTCAGGTTGACTTACAGGGAGGGTGCTGAATTTGTCAGCTTCTTTGACGCGGCCCCTTTCCTTCTCCGCTCCCCCCGTCCTGCCCCCAAACGCAGCCGTTCCGCAGGACGCCAGCAGGGCCACCCCTCCCCGCCTCCTGCCCCATCTCCCGTCCCTCTTACAGACACCTGCAAGTATGACACCGTCTTTTTTTTTTTCTTTCCTTTCCTTGAAGTGACTCACGGGACCAAACTTTTCCATTCAGACACTGACTCCTTGCCAGAGGGCTTGGAAGCGAAGGCTTGACCTCTGCCGCGGTGTCTGCTCAGCAGGCGCCGCAAACGGACCCGAACATTTCGAGGGGATGCCTGGATGGACAGAGGGCGAGGGAGAGCCCGGCTCCATGCTCGGCATCGGCACCGAGCGAGGAGAACGAGAACGACATACCTCCAGGATTAGGGCACAGCCAGCCGCTCCGCTCCGGTCACTCACCCACCAACCTTAGCACCAGCCTGGGCCAGGATCGCTCGAGCTCCGTCTCACCCTCCAAGGGCTTCTGCAGACCAAGCTCCCGCATTTCGGTGCCGCAGCCCGGCCCCGCTTGGGCTGGAAGCACGGGACCCTTCCCCCGCAGGACCCGCGGTGCCGCCCCGCGCCTCGCTGCTCCTCGCGGAACCGGGGGCTCCTCAGCAGCGAGGCAGGAGCAGCGGGCACGGAACCGGCCGGGCTGGCTCCAGCGCTGCCCCGGCCCGGGGTGGGCGGCTGCCGGCTGCGGCTCCTTCCCCACCGCTCCCTCCGAGGGACAGACCTCGCGTTCCGCATCGTGTACATAGATCCACGCACACACGTTTCCATTCACTTCAGCACGGCTCGGGGCTTCGTGTCACGCTCCCTGCGCTTGGGGGGGAGGTGGGAGGGGGGGGCGGCGCTGCCGGGGCCCGTTCCCTCGGAGCACGCGGCCCCTTCTGCTTCCCGCAGCGGAGCGGCAGCGGCCGAGAGCTCAGCACCGCGGAGCCGGGCGAGGCAGCGGGGGGGGAGGGGCGATGCCGCCGGGAGCGAGGGGAGCGCGGGGTTGGGGGCACAGCCCCCCCTGCCCCCCCGTCCTTCATTGCCGGGGGCAGCGGGCGTTGCGGGCCGGGGCCGCGGGGGTCGGTGTGTTTCTCTAGTCCATGTTTACTTATTGTAAATACCATTTTTATACTTAACATCGATGACGTCCGTGATTTGTATAATGTACTTTATTTCTGCTACAGGTAATTTCATGGGAGTTTAAACTTAATCTAATTTTGAACAAAAAAAAAAAAAAAAAAAAAAAAAAAAAGCGACCAACAAATGGAAAACGGGGGGGGAGGAAGGGAGAGGGGAGCAGCAGCAGCAGGATCCCGGCGGGGCCCAGCCCCCCCCGCCCCTTCCATCGCCGTTCCCGCCCCGCCCCGCCCCATCAGCGCCACCGTCCTCACTCTGGTCTAAAAAGTCTGAAATTTATTTAATAAAACTTTTACTTCCTAAGTGACCCGGCTCCCCGCTGCGTTCGGAGGCGGCCGCCGGGCCCGGCCCGTTCTGCGGCTGCAGCCCCGCGCTGCTGCGGGGAAACGGAGCGGAACCGGCGCGCCCCGCCCCCCCGAGCCGCTCCGCCAATGGGCAGCCAGCAGCACGCTGGCTCCGCCCACGAGGAGGAGCGAGGCACGGCCTACGGCCAATCAAAGAAGCGGGGTGGGCTTTTCGCCATTAGGGGCGGTGCTAGAGTGGACCGGGAGCCAATGGGAAAGCCCGCAACGCCGCGCGATTTCCATATCCCTCGAGTGCCAGCCAATCCGCTGCAGCCCGAGGGGCGGGGCGTGGCGCGGTCCCGCAGCGGCAGTTTCCGGCGCGGGCGCTTCCGCCGCCGTCCCCGTGCCGGTTACGCGCGGTGCCGCCCCGCGCGCGCCCGTCCCCACGGGGCTCGGCCCGAGGCAGCAGCTGGCGGGCAGCCGGCTTCGCTCCCTGCAGGCCCGGCCCCGGGCAGAGAACGCGAGACGCGGCTGACCCCCCCGGGGCGGAGCGCGGGGGCGGCCGGGGGTGGGGACGGAGACGGACGGGGAAGGGGCGATGGGCGCAGCGCAGCGCGAGTCGTCCCGGCCCCGAGCGAACCGCGTGGCACCGCGCGCCGTGCGGGGCGCTCCGTCAGGGGCCGCTGTAATTGTAGAAGCTCTGCAGCACGCGGGGGCTGGGGAGCAGCACCCAGAGGCCGTGCACGTGCCACAGCCACCGCGGGTAGAACACCTCGTGCAGGCGGGCGGCACCGCCGCGGATGATGGCGAGCGCCGCTTCTGGCGCCGGAGAAGGGGAGATGTGCACCTTGCCCCTGCGCGGGACGAGCGGAGCGTCACCCGGCGGCCGGAACCGCGGGGGGAGCGGCACGAGGAGGTGGGGGCTCACGGGGCCCCGTGCCGAACGGAGCGGTGATGCTCCCTGTGTTTCCCGGCGCACCCGGCAGACGCCCCGCGTCACGCGGCCCCGCGCCTCCCCCCCCCCGCGCACACCTGGTTTTCTCCAGCGCCGTGTCCGTGTCGATCAGGCCCAGGATGCAGAGCGTGATGGAGACGTTGCTGTTCTGCATTGTGAGCTCGTGGCGCAGCGAGCTGAAGAACCCGTCCAGCGCAAACTTGGTGGCGGAGTACGAAGTGGTGAAGGGAGTGGGGACCTTCCCTGGAAAAGAAAAGGAGAGAATGAATTAAACCGAGAAACTTCCAGCGGGCAAGAAGCCCGGCCCACAGCTCTGCCCTGCGTGCTGCCAGGAGAAGCACAACTTGAACTCGTGCTGGGAGACGGAACCGCAGCGCGCGGGGAACTGCGGCTCCCACTGACCTGTGAGGGAAGAAACCACCACCACGGAGCCACCGCTCTTCTCCAGGGCGGGCAGAGCTGCTGTTGCGAGCGCCACGTAACTAAAGAAATTCACCTGGGAGGACGAGGCGTGGAAGGGGAAGGAGAGAAAGAGAGAAAGAGCGTGGAGAGGAGATGAGCGAGACCCAAAAGCCATAGAACAGAACTGAAACGCAGCGGGGCCTGGCCTTGAAATGTGGAACAGGAGGAGAAGGAGGAGGAAAGAATCATCTCAGTGGGGACAGGGGCAAATGTTGCGCCCATGAGCCCTTCAGATTCCAGGCACGGCAATGGAGAAGTCAGAGCAAGTGTTATCGTGGGGCCTTCATGTACACGTGTCTTGGCTGCAGAGGCCGCCGTCCCTCATTTCTCCATGTGCTGTTTTCACTCTGCATCCCCTGCTCAGTGACGAGGACACCAGCAGCGCTCCCTGCCTGAGCTCACGCTACCGAGCTCGTTAAGCATCCCTCCTGAGCTTCGCTGCTCTGCAAATTGCAGGGATTTCCTCACCCGTGGTCCCAGGTTCCCTGCCCTCCAGCAAACACACGCTTCCCACCCTCAATCGCCCGCCTGGCCCAGCTAGGCAAGGCAGCTCTTCACCTCCACGCTCCCAGCACGTGGCACCAAGGGGATTCTACAGGCACGTTTCTAACCTCACAGCGCGTTCTGCAGCGGACACCTGCTGCAGCTGGGTGGGAACGCTTGCTCCTTGCCTTCCTAAAATTGGGCAAGTGCCTGCAGCAAGCTGAAGCCCAGCAGCCCTGGGCTAAGGAGAGACAAGGAGGACAGAAGGAAGGAGAGAAGTTCCTCCCAGGCATTTTCTGCGCACAGAGCACAACACCAAGAATAGTAATGAAGCCTCCAAAGCACTGGACTTGAAACGCGCGCAGTGGTTGTTCTCAGCCGCGGCCATAGGTCTGAATTTGCCTTTGAGCCCCTCCAGGTTGTCCTGGGGGAAGCCAGGCTTGCTCCGTTCCAGGAGAACTTCTCCTGCTGGGAATCCTCACCTGCATGAGCCAGCGGGTGTGCTCCACATCTCCGCTCCACATCTGGAAAGGGGAAACGCCGATGTGGTTCAGCACCACGTAGTCCAGTCCTCCTGCGGGCGGGACAGGCGGCAGTCAGAGGGGAGGGCACCCCGAGCACCCACTGCAGCAGCCCCGCAGAACGGGAGCACTGCGCTTTTCTCCCCTAGCAGAAGACATCTGTGCACGCTGCCATTCTTGTTCTGCTCACCCAGCTTTTGGACAGCAAAGTGAACCACCTTGTCAGGCTCTGAAGGGGAAGACATATCAGCCGGAATATAAAAGACTTTCTTTGCTCCGAGGGTCAGGCATTTCTCCATCACCTGGGAAAACAATACTCTCCCAGTGATTAAACAGCATGGGGTGGGGGGAAAGAACAGCAATAAGGGCACTGCAAGGCATTTCTGCCTGCCCCCCCCCACTACAATCAGTGAGAAACAACTCTAGACAAAGACACACTTCATTTTAAATCTACCCCATTCAGCTCATTTTACATCAACACTCCGTCTGCCCACAGCAGTTGAATGGAGGGCTCTTAGCAAGATACAGGTTCAGCCTAGCTTGGAAAAGGATCAAGATCCATCCAAACAAAGACCATCCTCAGAAGAACGCTTCTAGAACACGGGCTACAGAATCACAGAGCGAGACCTCACAGATCACAGAGTCCCCACCGCGCTGCACTCGGTGCTTTTTGTTGTGGTTGATCCCAGACGTGGGCTTCCACAGAGCTCATCTCTCAGGGGTGTTTTGCACTGAGGGCTGTGTGACTGGTGCACACCGCTGGGTCTCTGGGGAGGTGATGCCCCCATAGGAATTACACCCACTGCCCCCAGCTCTCCTGTCTCAGTTCATAGCGCACTGCTCTCCTGGCCAGTCTCTGATCCCAGGGTCTGACAGAGGCCTCCCCTACCTGCATCCAGGCTGCATGGGGCTGCGAGCACCCTGCTCTGCTGAGAGGTGTCCCTGCCCACGGGGGGGTGGAACTGGATGATCTTGGAGGTCCCTTCCAACCCCAACCATCCTGTGATTCTCTACATCCTTCCCCATGACGAAGTCTCATCTTCGAGACGGTGAAACGTCATTAGGGAAAGGCTGGGGAGTCTGTAACAGAGCAGCTACAAATAGGATTGACTCTGACGAGGCACAGGGCAGCTCGCAGAGCCGCAGCTCAACCAGCACGCGGCCACGCTCCCCTGCAGGCCGAGCTCCCTCCCGGAGCGCACGGCCCCGTTACGCCGCCGTGGTGCCCTCTGGTCGGAGAAACGTGCACTGCAGCGGCGCTGCCGTGCGACAGCACAGAGGAACCCACCCAGGGGTCACTGCACAGGGCACAGCGCGCTCAGCAGGCGCTGCCACCGCGTCCCGTCGTTCCACGGGAGCTGTGAAGGATTCCCTGCAGCGCCCGAGCTGTTCCGTGCAACACGGCTCCTGAAGTGGAAAACGTGACGCGTGCCGAAGCCCAAACCCTTTATGTTCTCCCTCATCCCAAGGAGCCCTCACCTTCTGCAGCACAGCTTCCCTCCTGGCGGTCAGAACAATTTCGGCCCCGAACGCGGCGTAGTGGTACGCCATCTGCTCCCCAATCCCAGCACTGGCTCCGGTCAGGAGGACGCGGGCCCCGGAAAGGCTCCCTGCAAACAGGGGGACGCAGCACGGATCACCTCCATAAACCCGCTGCTTCTGTTTTACAGAAGGTTGTGCAGCACAAAGCGGGCT
This sequence comes from Numida meleagris, assembly GCF_002078875.1. Taxonomy (NCBI): domain Eukaryota; kingdom Metazoa; phylum Chordata; class Aves; order Galliformes; family Numididae; genus Numida; species Numida meleagris. The sequence continues at coordinate 1,287,266 of NC_034435.1, forward strand.
CCGGGCCCGCAGCATTCTGCGTGTTCTGCCAAGCAGTCTGGAGTTAGGCCAGCCCTCGTGCTCAGCCATAGAGGGACGGTTCCTAACCCAAAAGTTTGCAAGGAAAACAAAGAAAAGAGCAAGACAGTGGCAGAGGCTGCCAGCTCCGGTATGGCTGTGAGGGGGATGGGATTGCAATCCCAGTTTGGAAACTCAAGCTCTTCTGTTACGCTGCGTGTGCCCCAGTTTGGGCTGAGCCCCGGGAGCCTACCTGGCTGGAAGGTGTCTGTCCAGAAGAACGCGAGGAGCGCAGCCAGGCTCCCTGCGGCACAAAGCGCTTTTCCATAGGGCCTCATCATCCTCCACGTTCTGCAGAAAGGGAACGAGGCGGGGTCCTGAAGCTGCTCGGGCTGCAGAGGGGAGCGCGGCCTTTGTGGGACTGAGACCTTCAGAAGAGAAGAACCAGAAGCGAGCGTGGACGTCAGCAGTGGGGAGATCACACAGGAACGTCACGAAGCGAGCTGACTCACAGCCTGGGAGCGCAGGGATTTCGCATTGGAGGTGCGAGGCAGAGCTCAATGCCCGCGTTCCATCCCTGTGGGCTGTGCTGATTTCTGCCCAGCACAGAGCACGGAGCCGGGTCTGCCAGCAGCAGCTCAGGCTCCGCTTCCAGGCGGGCACAGCGCACGTTGGTGCCATCCACCAGAGCCCCGCTGTCTTAGGTAAGCAGTGTGACACACGGGCCCTGGGAGGGGGCTCAGCAGAACAACCCCAGCCCCAAACCTGCACCAACCAAAGGGCCGGGAGCTGCGCTGCGATAACATAAGGTAAAATAGAAAGAAAGGGAAGAGACGGAGGGAACGGACCTGGTGCTGAGGAGGACGCCTCTCCCAGTCAGCTCCCACAGCTCCGCGCTGAGCTCCTGCTGCCCTATGGGAAAAGCGGCTGAACTCGCGTCAGACCGCACGGAGCGCTTAATGAACGGTCATTAACCCATTAACTCATTAACCTCACAGCTGAGGGTATTCACCACAAGGAGCGGCGCTCCGGGTTAACGCAGGCACCGCACTGCGATGAAACAGCAGGAAGAAACAAGAACCCCCTGAGCGCACTGCCCCGACCCCTCGGGACCCCCGGGACTCCCCCAAACCGCCCCAGGGCCCGGCCCCCCACCCCCAAATGGCGGCTGGCTCGGCCTCCCGCCCACGTGACCTCGCTGCCATGGCAACGGCCGAGGCGGAAGTGCCGCTCTCTCTTCCGGTCACGTGAGGTGCTCCCGGCGGCCCTCGCGGCGCGGGCCCGAGCGCTGCCCTTGGTGCCGCCATGGCCGCCCGCCTGCTGCCCGTGCTCAAGTGAGTCCCGCGGGCACCGCCTTCCTCTGGGCCCGGCGCTGCCCGCCCCGCGGCTCTGCCTTTCTCCCCGTTCCGCCCCGTGCGGCTGAGGGGCGCTGAGCGGCCGTCTCGTGCGTGAGTGCGCGGAGCGAGGCCGGGAGTGCCGGCCCAGCCCGGTGCCCTCAGCGCGCGGCCTCTCCGGGCATCGAGCAGCGGCTGTGCGAGAGGGAAGGGAGGGGGGAATGGGGCTCAGAGGCTCCGGGCTATGTCCGCGGGTGATCTCTGCAGCCGTAAAGCAGCGCTGCTGGGGCCGTGTTGGCCGGGCTGCTGTGCGCCTCATTCATCGGAGCGCTCGTTCAGGCGGCGAGAAGGACGGCGCAGCGCTGGCACGGGCTGCCCGGGAAGGGGGGGATCACCGTCCCTGGAGGCGCTCAGAAACGCGGAGATGTGGCACTGAGGGACGTGGGGGTGGGGGTCTGAGGGCTCCGTTCCAACCGGAATGGTTCTGTGCTGTCTCACCACTGCTGAGTCCTTCCACTGCTTTCACCAAGGCTCTGTGTCAGCGATTGTCGCGCTCTGAAGAGCGGCTCCTACTCAGTTCTGATGCTTCCCCATTCTTTTCCTAGAAATGTGCAGATAAGCGTGAGCAGATTTCTGGCAGATGATGGAATATTTGGTCTAGGGGAGGGGACGGCAGATCCACTCCCGTCTGCTCTCGGTCACCTCCAGGGACGGTGCCCCCACCTCCTCTGATCTTGGTTTTGCAGCTTGCTCAGAGATGCAGTGTTACTCCGAATGCAAACTGAACTGTCGCTGCTTTTGATTCCTTCAGGTTTGTCATCAAAGGGAGCCTGGCCGGAGCTGCCGTGTACGTGGCCTACGATCAGGGGTTGCTGGGCAGCGGTGCAGAAGGTGCTGAAGCCCTAAGAAAAGCTCAGGCGGCGCTGCCTCCAGCTGTCAAGGAGTGGACAAGTTACGTGGGCTGGGAGGTAAGGGCGAGCAGATGAGCGCAGCAGATAACGAGGAGCAGAAAACATTGGGGCCGTGGTTCAGGTTCCAGTGACGTTGGCAGTTTCGTTGTTGGACCTGGATTTCACATTGAGAGTTCTTTGGGGAGGTTGAAATGGAAGGAGGATGACGTTGTAAGTTTAGTGGGGAAAAGTCCCAGGCCTTGCTTGGAAGGAAGGAGCTCATTGCCCATACAGGGTCAAGGAGGGGACTGCAGGTTTGCTCTCGGAGAGTTCAGTGTGTCGGAATAGTTTGGGGCTTTTCTGTGGGTGATCCTACACACTTCTTAAAAGTTAATCCCAAGGTTCTCCTGGTTTGTCAGGCTGAATTCACATTGCCTGAAGAGGCCTTTGTCTTTGAGTAATTAAGTGTTTAAAATCTTCAGGAGCCAAAAAGTCTTTCCCGCATTGGAGACTATTGTAACAAATCCGTGGCTGCCAGGAGCAGCCCGGGCTGAAGCCCCTCCCTTCTGCTGTGTGCTGCAGGAAAGAGCCAAGCCCAGATCTCAGGGCAGCGTGTGACACTCTTGGAGGCTTAGGGGAAGCGAGCACCGAAATGCCTTTGAGATCAGAGGTCCCAGAGCTCCTCCAGGTGGGGCAGCCCCGTCCCACTGACACCCCCACCCGCTGCTGACATTGTTTCTCTTTCTAGCTCCCGCCCACTCCAAGCCTGGACTTTTCCCCATCCGATTCCTGGAATAAAGGTAAAATCACTCTTCATTTAGTTGTGAGAAGGGGCCAACAGTGATGCAGCTTATCACGGAATCCTAGAATGGCTTGGGTTGGAAGGGACCTCAAGAATCATCAAGCTCCAACCCCCTTGCCACAGGCAGGGCCACCAACCTCCACATGTAACACCAGACCAGGCTGCCCAGGGCCCCATCCAACCTGGCCTTGAACGCCTCCAGGGACGGGGCATCCACAGCCTCTCTGGGCAGCCTGTTCCAGCACCTCACCACTCTCATAGTAAAGAACTTCCCCTGATTTCCAACCTATATCTTCCCTCCTTCAAGTTAAAACCATTTCCCCTTGTCCTGCCATTCTCTACCCTTGTAAAGAGTTGACTCCCCTCCTGTTTGTAGGCTCCCTTTAGGTACTGGAAGGCTGCAGTGAGGTCACCCCGCAGCCTTCTCTTCCCCAGGCTTATCTCAGTACTGCTCTCTGTAAGAGAATTATGAGACAAGAGGTGACAGAGGGTATGATGTGGTAGGAGGATCTAGAAGTGTGTTCTGCTCCAGGTTCTTCCATGAGCACGCCCGGTGACTTTGGGCAGTTCACTTTATCTCATTCCTTCTTTTCTGAGTGTGAAATCAGGAGGATGTGTGGCCATAAAGCTGTTCTCATACACAAATGTCTGAACTCAGCCTCTGATTTTTCACAAGAGCGTTCCCATAATTGCTAGAATGTTAGGGATGCTTGAAGGCCAAAGCATATCATAAATACCTAACAAGGATTTATAGCTCTTATGGTGCAGCAAATAATCTTCACAGAGCTGCAGGGAAGCAGCCCCCGTCCCTGTGACGTGTCACCTGGGCTCTGCAGCAAAGCCAAAACCGACATGGAATGAGCCAAGATGCAGTCTGTTGTAACCTTGTGATCGTCTGAACCTGGCCTCGTGCTGTCAGGACAGTGAGGCTGTCCTCGAGCTCACGCTTCAGAATGTTTGTAAGCTGCTAACAGAAGTCTAGATTTTCCTCAGTCTTTGAAGAGATGCATGGTGCTAGAGCAGTATTAGATGTGGCCTGAGTGACGCTCTTCTCAGGATAATTCTCGTCTCTTTCCTCGCAGGAGTGCACACGGTCATGTCTGCCTTGTCTGTGGCTCCCAGCAGGGCCTGCGAGTACACGGCGGAGGGCTGGAAGTACGTGAAGGAGCTCATCAAGTGAGCACGTCCTCTGGGTGCAGCTCTGCTCTTCTCTCCGTCCTGTGCTGTCTGGGGATGGCGCGCAGTCCGTCCTCCCAGAGGGCAGCTCAGCCGCGCAAGGGCTACAATAAAGGACTTTGGAAGCTCCCGTTTTATTGGGGTTGGTTTTAGCATGCAGGGACCGCACCCATTGCTTCGTGTCCTCCTCGTGGTAGGTGCTTCCGCAGAGCTGGCTCAGGTGTAAAGCGATGGTTCCGTGCTGAGGGAGAGCCTCTGTTTCAGAGGGGCCAGTGACCGATCATCTGCACCAGTGCTCATCGTGTTCCTTCTTAAAAACATCCAGAGATGATACCCAAGTGCAGCTGAGTTATAATCCCCATCAAGGAAATGCTGAGTGCTAGGGAAATGGAGGTCCTGCAATCGGAGCAGCGTTGATGCGCCAGAGGCCGAGCAGGCGTAGCTCCACCACGAGAGGAGAAGATCCTTCACCCCTTGCCCTCCCCTTGTCAGCTCTGCAGGAACAGGTTGTCCAAACTTTTAACTAGTGTCATCACCAGCATGAAAAAAAACTAGCAGATTGCAGTGGTTAATTAATTAATTAGCTGCCAGACTCCTGAAGTAACGTGGTATGTCAGCGTGCTTCTGGGAGGTACTGGAAGTGCGAAGGCCTGGGGGTATTTCACCTTGGGAAGAACGTTCTGTGCTTCAGCGTGTGGCCAAATAAATCAGTGTCCCAGGGACGACTGAAGCCATTAACTGTAAACTGTTTTTTTATTTATGGAAAATGGAATGCTTCATTAACAAACATTTTTTAAATGAGATATGAACAACACATTACAAAACAAATGAGTTCACATTGGATTGAGTGACGTAGTATGGCAGCAGCTTAAAAAAAATTACACTTACAGTGACCCGTGAGCTCCAGTGAGTGGTAACCCCGGGTGACAAATCAATTTCAGTTGCCACGTAGCGTTCAAAATTAAAACATTCAGTAGCGGCGGTTGAACCGGGGATCGTTGGGCCTGCTCGCTCTCTCCTGGCCAGCAAATCCCTCTCCTTGCATTCCTCCTCCGTGCATCATCTGACTTTGGTTCCCGCCTTGCATGAACCCTCCTCGCCTGCAAGGTGAGGCAGATGGTTGTTGGTTGGTTTTGTTGTGACTTCAGTAGTCAGGTTGCAAAAACTGATGCACTACGTTACGAAGCACAGGAATATTCTGCAATCCCTTGACATTTCAGTACCAAATTGCTTAAGTGATAATCCCCTAAAAATGCTTCTTCGGCTCATTTAAATGCAGGGGATTCACCCTGAAAGGAAAGGAACCGAAGACGAAGAAATGCTTTGCTCTTTTTAAGCTTCTTACCCTGACATGCCTCCGCGGTGCATCACGTGGCCAGGTCTCCCTCTACCTCCACCTACAAAAAAGTGGAAACGCTTCCTTTGTAGGAAAGTACAGAACTTTGTGAGTACCTTGTACCCACAGGAATCGTTCTTCGTCTCCCAGCGGGCGCGCTGCCGGGCGCTGTGCAGGGAGCCTACCTTGCCATCTCTCGTGATCCCGTCCCATCATGCCCCCATCCACGCTGCTCTGCCATGAGCGCTCCTGGTGTCCTTCGAACTTGCGCCCGTGGTCGCCCCAGTCGCGGCCGTCCCTGCAGGAAGGAGCCGAGTTACACCTCTGCACGGCAGCGAGAGCACTGTGCAGCAGCGGGACACCCGTCACCACCGCAGTGCAGAAGCGAGCTGGAAGAGCTGCTCATCTGCAGCGCATCCGGCAGAGAACGGGCTGAGGAGTGAGGTTTGTGACAAAGAGAATCACGTGCTCAAAAAGGGCACCTCCCCGTGACACGTGAAGACATTCACTAGCTGCACAAGGAGGAGCACTGCGGCTCAGCGCACTGACCGTGACTGCGGGGGGATCCCTCTGCTCTCACTCATCCTCCTGTCGGAGCCGTAGCTGCCCCAGCTCTCCCGGGAATCCCGTGAGTGGCGCTCGGGGCCCCCATGGCGCTCGTCTGGGTAATGCTGAAAGGCAAAGCACGCGTGTGTGACCGCCCAGAACGGGCTCCGTCCTTATTTCTTGCTGAACTTCATGATATTCCTCTGCCCACTTCTCCTCTCCGGGTCTCCTGCAATCCCACGGCTCAGCCAGCAGTAAAGGCCACCTCTCACTGCCTGCCTGTCAGGCCCCAGAAGCACACCCACACCAACATCAGCACCCACACCCACACCAACATCAGCACCCACACCCACACCAACACCAGCACCCACACCCACACCAGTTTTGCCACCTTACAGAGTTAAGATTTGAGCCTTCTCTGTACAGTCTCTGTCACCCACCTCTCTGACACGCTTGTTTTGTTTCCTGTGTACCACAGTAACTGTGCCTGACCTATAGTACATCTCTGAAGTACACTTCCTCTTACTAACAAAAACAAGGCCATCTTGTCATTGACAGATACTTCGAGCACTAGAATTTTCATCTGAAACTATGGCAAGCCAGGCTGTGAGAGTTAAATTGGTTCTACAGCTCTATAAAAAGCAACTCACTTGTCCGTCGCGATCTCCCATCATCGTCCTTGATCCATCCCTCCTATAAACAGACAATTAAAATCACACTGTGGTTGGAAAACACGCTGCAGTTATAACAGTATCTATGTCACACAGAAAATCCTGTTTCCATGTCCTGCCAGCATTGCCTAGAAAATGCACACAGGGCAGCAACACAGGGAAGCCAAGACATTTTAGATTCCTGTAAAACCTGGCTAGCCCTGAACTATGAAACAATTTCCTCCGTTAAGATGCTACAATACTATTTCAAAAAGCTTTTTTTCAGAAGCTTGCAAATCTGCAAAGCAGCAGCACAAGCAGAACACAGAGCAGGTCTGCCTCAACGCTTCACTCGTGGCACAGAACAATTCTCTTCAGTTTTACAAGAGAAACTCCACAGCCACTAAATCACGCTCAAAAAAGGAAGTGCAAAAGAAACATCCAGATCAGGCAAGGCAGCAAGATGTGATACTCCAGACACCTGCGCCCCTCATTTCAGACAGCGCAGCAGAGGTGACACCAACCTGTCTAACGAGTGGTCTTGGTAACGGCCACGATCCCTGTGATCGAAGTCGTGGAAGCGATCCTGGCGGCCGAAATCGGAGTGGTACCTATCGTTCATCGCCATCCGCTTCGCTTCTGGCCAGTACGGGTCATCTCTCCTGACATAAAGAACACGTTTTGTTTTAATCAAACTCGTGACTTTTGATGTAGTTCCCTCCCTTCGAACCGTGCCAACCAAAAACGCCATGTAAAAAAAGCTCAACAGCAGGAAGAGAACTCAGACCGGAGAGCGTCACCGCGGTTTTACACGCAGTCATCTCAGGGTAAGCAGTGCCAGCAGCTCAGAGCAGACGGCTCTGCAGGGCAGGCTGGGGCCGTGGCCTGGCTCCCATCCCGCGGTGGCTGTACCTGCCGTCGATGTCGTACGGCCTCCTCATGGCAGAGCGACGCTCCTGTTCGTAGCGCAGCTGCTCGTGCTGCCGCCGCAGCTCCTCCCGTTCCCGCTGGATGCGATCTTGCTCCCTTCTCCTTTCGTGCTCTATGTGCATCCGCTCTCTCTCCAGTCTCTCTCTTTCCATCCGCTCTCGCTCAAGCCGTTGCCTTTCAATTTCCAGTCTCTCACGGGCGATCTCGAGCCTCTCCCTTTCCTCGCGCTCCCGGATCGTCTGCAGGTGCTGCTGCCTCTCCCGACGCTCGCGGGTGCTGTTTTAGCAGCATGAAAGGTTACAGATTTGGTATTTCAACCAACAAAGGTGGTTACAAAGGAAAAAATAATGATAACTAAAAGAATAAAACCGCAGTGACTGCGAACTTGTTGAGCTCCTCTGAATTACACCTCTCAGTGTCCACAGCAATGACCTGTATTTACACTGATCTTACTGCTCCCATCGAACCCTCCCGCGGGGCCAAATAATCCAACACAAACAGGAGACTCCAAATACCTCAAAGCTCATTCCTTCTACTCCAATAAAATATCAAATAAAAAAAATATTTTCTCCCTTGGTCATTTTAATTCAAAGAAAACCGCCTTACTTCTAGAAAGAAAAGGAAAAAAGGTTTCAACCAAGTTAACCGCTGCTCTTACCGGCGCTGCTCGGCCTCCCTCATTTTCCTCTGAGCTTTGATTTTGTCGAAGGGCACGATGCCTTGTCTCTCCCTGCTCTCCGATTTGCGATCCTGGCTCTTAATGCTCTGTATTTAACACAGGACACAAACTTAGCAGACAGAGTGCATTTATAAAATGGCAACTGCTACACGCAGCACTCGGCTGTTTCCATTCATACGCTGTCTCAAAGCTCTGCCCCCACATTTTTCTGTTTCTTTCTCTTTTTTAAACATTGCGGACCCACCACATAATAACAGAAGAACTTCCCTTCCCACATTTAGTTTGGCAGGATTTCACTGCTGAATATGGTACCAGCCATATGAAAAATATTTTACTAATTAAGAGCTAAATCCGCACTATAGAAACCCTAATTAGAGTAATCAGTAGGACAAGCAGAGGGCACATGCAGTGGGATTCCTGATCTGTTTCTAAGGAAAACTGATGTACCATGTTTCTCATGCAGAAGCATTACTTACTCTGTCTTTTGATGTAGTTGATGTTTTCACACTGATAACAGGTTCTCCTTTGGATTTATCCATTACCACCGTTCTCTCTGTTCCTTTACTCCCTGAACAGATCAGAGGTTGAGCAGAAAGAGGTGTAAGAAATAACTACGCTACATCATGTATGCAACTCATTTCTGTGCAAGAAGCTACCTCCTCTAACATGTGAAAGTGGGCATTTAAACCTCTGTTCAAAAAGCATCTTTTCACTACACCTATCCCAAGCATCACCATTAAGGCTGGCATAATGTCAGTGCCCCTCCATTATACTACCTGGATCTCCAGCTGACAAATCTACAGTCACGCTAGTCTTGGAAAGAACTACCTGCAACAAGTTGTTCCTATTTAACCATGTATTTTACTGTGAAATAAAGAAGAGCCACATTACCTGACTTGGTAGACTTAGGCTGATCCGATGAAGCAGACTTCTGTTCATCTTTCTCTTTCCTCTCTTTCTCATCTTTGTCTTCAGCCTTTTTGGAATCATCTTTTTGGTCAGATTTCTCATCCCTTTTATTACTGCTAGCTCTGCAGGTAGATGTTGATACGTATTAGACTGATATATGGGAAGAGACAATTAAATCAACAAAACCAAATTCTAATTTGCTGGTAGTTACAAAAACACACTTATCACTTTCCGGATGTTTGTGATAAAAACTCCTATTGTAGCTTTTTCCTGACAAATCAACACAAAGAACTGCATCATCTCCGGACGTGGAATGTTTAAGGCAGTACCTCTCACTGGCTGTTTCTTTCTTCGACTCGTTCTCCTTTTTCTCAATGGGCTTCTTCCCAGCAGGTTCGTTTTTTGCCTGGAATTTATTTTGCACATCAGCTGAGATCGTGGTCTCAATTACGCGCACTACGTGATGGCAGCGGGGAATCTTTGCGGATCAATACTCACTTTTTCCACGGAAATTATCTTCCCGTGTAACTCCGTTTTGTGGAGGTGAGTGATGCACTTCGTCGCTTCCTCCGCTGTAGACATGGTGACAAAGCCGTAACAGCGCGCCCCAGGGCTGCGGGCATTGGTGACCACCTTGGCACCAACCACCTTTCCCAAAGAAACAAGGCGTTACACTCACTGTTAACATGGGCCCAGCACTAACAGCAAGAAACACACTCACAGAACAGCCCCGGTGCAGCCCCGGGCACAGTCAGCCCTGTGGCACACTGCTGCTGCTTGGAATAACGCCTTCATGTCACCACTGAGGATGACAAAGAGTGACACCCGTAGCTTTGCTTAAGAAAGAGGAGTTTCCCCTCCAGCAACTTGAAAGAGCCTGCACAGAACACCTGCTTTATAAACACTGCTTCCCTACACCAGTGTTTTCTACGTGCACAGAGGCATCACATTAACGTGGAGCTGAGCACGGGACGTGCTTTTGAGCACTCGATGTATTTAGCAGATGGGCACTGACTGCTTGGAAGCTTCACCTCCATTAGTGCTTTGTAGCAAATAACAGTAATTTTATGGCAGTGACTACATGTTATTATGGCAGCTAAGCAGCGGCAAACATGAGGTGAGCTTGTGTTTTAATTACACATTTAAAATGTTGTGGTATCTCTATGATCAGTGCATTCCAGCTCACCAGATGGAATTACGAGCAAATAAATGGAAAGGCCGCGCTGCATTTTTTAACTGACACGGGGCAAGAAGCTTTTGTTACTCTCCTGACTGCCAAACCCAATGCTGTGCTACACTTGACCCATCTCTGTACCCACTGTGAGGTCACAGCTTACATTCTGCAGTGCTTCCTCAGTTAAACATTCCATAATGCATTACTAGCAGAGATTTCTCTACCTACAACATGCTGAGAAAGTCATCTTTAAACCAGCATCAAAGGACTGAGAGAAATCCTTAGGAATCACCTCCGTGCAAGAAATGCTATCATTTCTGACAGCAGTTTTCTGCTGAACTACTACTTCCCTTTTTGCAGCTGATATGGAGGACATTCATAACAAAGGAAGAGAAAATAACACCCAAATGAGTGCATCTTAAAGCAGTTCTCAACTTCAGACCAAAGTACATCTTCAGGTACTGAGGCAGTTCCTAATGCACACCCCAACACACATGTCCTGCTGTGTTATCCTACTTGGTCCCATGAATACATTAAAGAAGCAGTATTCACTGCTTACTGTGAAGTTCAGATGAGTGAAGACACTACCACAGGGCACAGAGAAATACGTAAGCAGTCACTGTCTGTTTACATAAGGACTGGAAGAGGAATTTTGTTGTTGTTTGGAGGAGATAAAATAAAACTGCAGCCATTCAGCATGAACTTGTGCAGGTTTTTCTTCCCCTTGCAATCCCATGGACATTTTCAGCAATGGGAGCATACCGAGTATTAAGACAGTTTATAGTGAGGGGAAAAACAGACAAACAAACAAAGAAAGCTTACCTTCCCGTATTTGCTAAACAGATTCTTCAAGTCTGTAGCCCTGGTAGTGGAAGCAAGTCCACTCACCCAAAAGTTTCTCCCCGAACCGCCACCAGTGCGACCTAATTAGGAACACAAACAAAACCACACCCCGAATCCTAATGAGTTCAACGATTCCCCAATTGAAAAAAGAACAGTTCCACAAATCTGACTTTTTGAATCGTAAAGCGAAGCATAAACACCATCCCCCAATAACTCGTATTCCTGAAGGCAATTAGGAGTCCAAACTCTTCAGATGGAACAAGCTGTGTTATGTGCCACAGAGGGATGTTACATCATTCCTCAAGGAAGAAACTTCAGGCATGAAGCAACTGTGGCCCTTCAGAACGTGTCTGGACACATCCCAGCAAGCTGGAACTTATGGGAAAAGACTGAAGACTTGCGAGGGCTGTGGGAACCATGTGAGCACCCAAGGGTGCTTGTGTCTTGCCCTCATCGCCTTGATTCCTAAGGAATTACAACTGGATGCAGATTACCTGCACCTCTCAAGGAAAAACATTCACCATAAAAGCAAGAAAATGTTTTCCTCAGTGTCTGCCTGCACGTAGTTCATGTTTAGGGTATCAACAGTTTGGCTATGACCTCTGTTACTGCAGGCAGAAAAGGGTCAGCATCCTTCAGCTATGCAAGAACTACAGAACACTCTCCCCATTTGGCATCTGAACTGGACAATGTTTTATAAGTAATTACATCATTGTCAAGTCTGAGAACTCATGGTGCAGTGATTAAGAAAGGTTCAAGCTGAGCACTCAGAAACCTTATCTCTGACAGCGAGACAGTGTCTCTGCAGACATCTGTTATTCCTCAATGACTGGCTGTGTTACGCTCATCTCTCTAAGGAGTGACCAGCAACCTGACCAGCTCCTCCATAATTCCACTGATTCCTGGTTGAACTTCTCTTTTACTGGTAAGTGTACCAGAGAAAAACCAACCAAACAAGGAATAATCTTTATCCCTTTTTTATACAGTCTGATTTATGCAAGTTTTGACGGCTGCCTGTTCGCATGCAGCACTCATAGCAGGGCACTATTCCAGCCTCCTTACAAATCTCTTTAATATCTCCGTGTTGCTCTTCAGTGTTCAGTCCCACAGGCTTCTGTGAACGGAGTGAAGCAGGTCCCCCTACATCTATCTGCTTCTAAAACACTTCTTTGGTGATAAAAGGAATTTCTCAGAACTGTCATCAAAGGGGAGACACATCTTGCAAAGCCAGTCTGAAACACTTTCCTTATTCAGGTGTCTGCCTCTTCCTCACATGAGAGCTACCACCTTCCCCCTGCAAACACGAGCTCTGCAGGGAGCATTGTCACATTTGTACAAGTTCCTGTGAAAGCATTCAAGCACTTGTGAAAATCTCTTAAAAGAAAGAAAGATGAAATCCCCCCATAATGCACCTCAGTCTGTGGATAAATAATAGAACCTGTTTAATGGTCCATTAAATATTCTGAAATAAGAGTAAAAATACAGATGAAGGGTGAACAGATCTAGATGGAGCTGATGGCAGGGTCTGGCAGCTGGTACAGACAGGCATAACCCAGAATCTGGGAGGAAGCAGCTGATGACGAGTTCAGTCTGTGCTGTAAAACCTAAGACTGTGCAAATTCTTCCTTTCCACTCAGTAGACAGACAGCTCTCCTAACGAACTTCTTGCCAATTACAGAACTGCTGGGACTTCAGCACTCACTGCTCTGAACTACCTGCTGCACACGTCAGTTCTAAGTTTGCTGCCTTGGAGAAAAGAGGAATAAGCTGTGAAGACTCAGCAGAATGTGCATTAAAAGGAAGAAACACATTGAAAGGGAACAGGCAAGGCCCCACCTGGCACTGCTCATCAAGAAATTTCCATCCTGCTTATCATGCATATTTGCACTGTAAATAGGATCTGAGTGGATAAAGATTGAAGAACCGTCAATCCAATTGGAAGACAACATTAAACTTTAAAGTATTTGTGATGTTTAAATACATTAGTACAAGACTGTATGTTATTTTCACGTAACAGGAGGTGGTATAAAGAATCACAAGTAAACCAGTCACGAAAGGCTTTGGACTCACTAACAGCTGCTGGTATCCTCAGGGCCATGAAGGACATATTTGTCACAGATTAACGTCTACCTTTGGAGATCAAGACACAAACAACAGGGTGCAACGCAGATCCTCGTAAAATGTATCAAAGAACATTTTGGCATAACTACATAACTCCAGGAAAATAAGTAAATAATGACATTTAAGAACTGCAGACTTCAACACTTTCACGACGAAAGCAGTTCCACTGACATAAACGTCAAGTTTTGTTTTTGAAAGGAACATACCTTTCTCATCTTTGGAGATTAGCTTTGTATCTCTGTCCTCCTCAACAGGGCTAAAGACAAAACAACACGTTACTCAAGTCAGAGAGAATAACGACTACTTAACAATTATTTAAAAAGCTAAAATTAAATACCTACCAGAAAATATGTTGCAAACAAAAATACACCTTTATATACTTGATTTAAGTAATCTGACAAGAAATAAGGGGAGTCAGATTCTTAAACAGAATTATACTAGGAAGAAGTTTACAAATCAGAGTAATTTAAGAAAACAACCTTTGAAGGTTGAGGAAGGAAAGAAATCAAACCCTCTGTGCTTAAAGAAAACAACAGCTCTGCACAAGGAGAAATAAAACCGATTCTTTAGCAATAGGCTACAATTTCAGCAGGCGTGGTGGCCAATTGAAGGAAACAGCTTATTCGCATCACTTAACGACCCATGACAAAAGATAGCATCTGGTCTATAACGGAGAAAAAACAAACCTCTTTTTCTGATCACCGCCCTCACTGGCTGAGGACTCTTTAGTAGCAGGGGATTCCTCTGAATTAGCTTTGTCTTCTGTTTTCTTGCCTTCTTCTTTGCTATCTTTGCCTTCGGGGCCTGCGCCTCTCTCCGCTGTTTCCCCACTAGAGGCTTCCAGGCCTTGGCAGCGCTTGCTACTCTGATCGCTTACGCTCTCTACTACTAAAGAGTCAGAGTCCAGCTTCTCTTCCTCTATTGTCTGTTCACTTGTCTCCCCTTTTGCTACTACTAAACGCTTTGCCTCCTTCCTTGCCATAGCTTGTGCCGATTTGCTGTCCAAATCTAAAGCATCTTCCTCCGACTGAGCGGCACCAAGAGCGTCCTCTTCCTCTGCTAGCCTCTTGCCTGGCACCACGTTACTTGCTTCCTGTGCATGGGGCTGCTCCGCTTCGGAGGTTTCTTCGTTAAGGAGCTCAGATTTACAAGTTTCCCCCAAAATGTCGAGTATTTTCTCATTTTCTACGGATTTAACAGGAATAGAATGGCACAAGGTTTAATCACCAGGGAAATACAGCAATCACAAACGTGGAACTGGCATGGCTGCCACACTAACACCAAGAGAACGCCTAAGCTACACAGAGATTGGAAAACCCTAGTGTACACAGTGTTACAAGTACTACGCTCACTGCACTCTGACACACTACCGCATCAGCCCTCACACGTTAACAGGGAAGAAAAATGCCCCCACAGATTTAACAAAAACCTTCTGGCTCATCCTTGATATTCTTCACGAATCGTTCAGCTGTTTCTTCTCTAGTTAGCTTCCAAAGTCCAAGACGCTTAACTGAACATAGCAAAGCACTGAGGGTTCAATTTTTAAATTTCTGTGACATTCTTTTAGCAGACAGTCCAACATGAAACCTGGGCTTCTTCTGATGGTGCATGAGTGTGTTTGCAGTCCACAAAGTGAAAAGTATCTGTATGAAATTTCCATGAAGAAACTCTCTTCTTTCTTCTGTATCCAGTAACTAATCTTTTTAATCATTTTAATGCCCTACAATATCTTTTTACTGCTGTCACTGCTCTCTACTTAGTTAAGAGTTAAGGTGTGTGCGATATCACAAGATCTGTTTAGAGGCAGAATGTTTAGCTCTTAAACTGTGATTAACTCCTCTAAATCCATCTATGTAGCTTAACAGGTTTTTAAACCATTTCTCATCAGTGAATCTATTTCAGAGATGACAAGCATCATTTCACAGATCTGGGGATATGATTGGGTTTCCAATCTCTATGACCCTGCATGATCTGGGTTGTCCATCACAAGAATAACGCAAACTCTATGTTTGTTCGTTTCTTTTAAATAGTTAATGGTTTAAAAAGTATTAGTTGAAAAGACAGGAATATGCTTTTCTTTAACAGTACCTGGCTCCAAGTGTAGTTTCTCGATTTTCTGTTCGGGAAATAAACACAGAATAAGGATTTTATACAATGTACTTTATAGCAGAGCATCGTTGCAACCCCCCCCGCCCCATCCACAAGATTTAAACGTAGGCCAATCCACCTGCTGCTTATAGCACTGCTTTTCAACATCCACTGGAAATTAGTAATTTATGTAAATAACATTTTTTGACTAATTAATGCCCAAATTTCAGCCACTATTTTCTCATAACTGGGAATATTAGAGAAAAGGGGGCAAGAAAGTGCCTCTGTGTACTACGGAGTGAAAACAAAACCCAGCTACTCCTGGATATTATCAGCAGGAGAAAAGAAAAAGAAATCAGCTGCAAAACTTTTCAAGCAAATCTCATTTTCCTAAGTAAGAAAAGCTATGACAGTGCTTTTGCTATGCATTTCTGAAGGCCTGTTTCCCTTGCAGTACAAATCAATGGAAGCCTGGAAAGTGGCAAAGCAGGAACAAGAAAACCAAGAAAACAATTTGGGGCATCCTCACTTGACAGACTAGATTCTATGTGAGATCACTTAGACCATGGATACTGTCACAATTTCCCACTACAGCCATGTGGTACGAACACAGAGTGAATACTATTAAAAAAAATCTGGAAGTTACGTTTTCCATTTACCTTCATTTCAATTAAATCAGAAGAGGAATCTACATTGTTTTCAATTTCATCATAATCTTCCTAAAAGAGTAAAAAAGGAATTAGAGTACTCCTTACAAAGCAAGGCTAGCTTACTGAGAAATACTACCAAAATCAGTTTTCCTGAGCAACAACATAAGAAGTATTTTCCAATAGTTAGAAGATCTTGCTTGCTACTTCTGAATGCAATCTAAGAGGAGCAAGAGATAAATATCCTTGATCATTAAATATTAGCAGGAGAGCACTCTAACCAGTAACCTTTCATTTTAATTTCATTGTAATATTGAAATTAAAGTATACTTTCAAGTTATTCTAATTTAGAAACTGTTTTTCCATTTTCCCACTTTTTTTTGTTGTTTTGTACTTCTTTTGTTTCTAACTTAACGATGTTAGAAGCAAAGTTAATTTAAGTTTCCTCTTCTCCAATAACAAAATGTCCCCCACATCTACTTTCCTGAGTTGGTAAGACTCACCCCAAACCCCACTGCTTACGATTCTCAACAGCTCTAATTGAAAGAAAGCCAGAAAACTGCCTTTCAGGTTAACGGGATGTTTTTGCGATTACCTTTATTTTTTTCATACGGTAAAAAGCTGAGACAGACATGACAAGCCTAAAGCAAATACATAAGGAGAAAAGGAAAGAGAGTACTTTTTGTCTGGGGAGCAAATATAATATAGAATTACTGTGTTCATTCAGTAGCTGGAGACCGTGTAAGAGACATTCCAACTTGCTCTCTAAGCTAAGCCAAGTTTGGCAACGCCAGGCTAGGGCAATACACGACACGTGAAGAGTTCCATGTTTTAATAATCTATAAGGAAACTACACAATATAAATTCTTCACAACATTATTTCTGCAGAAAAGAGTCCCAAATTATATATTGAAAACGTATTTCTTTCTTCACATGTACATTATTTAGCTGGATGAGTACTCATGCATGTGTATGCATCCGTTAACGTACACATACACTCCAACACGTGTAAATGGCAATGGGGAACACTGAAACTAACTCATTACTTTCAACTCCAGAGATGTCACTGCGAGGGAAAGCAGGTGGTAATCTTGCTGCTGTCACCCTTTTAGAACCAAGAGCTGCTAATGCAAAACAGAATCCACATTCTATACGTGTCCCACATTGTATTATACCAAAGTAACTCCTCCACGTGCCCAAATACTTATTAAATCTTATTACATTTGCAAGGACCATTACTTACCTCATTTTCTGTAAGCTGATCTGGAAGTTCTTTCATTTCTGCATCAACATTGTCTTTATTATCAGACAGTGAATCAAGAATGTTATCAGGACTATAGTCTTCTCCACAGTCTACAGCACTGCTGTTGTCTATTTCAGCTTCATCTAACACACTAATGTCCATCATGTCGATATCTTGCAAGGTATCCAGACTTGCTTCAATATCCTCCTAAATAAAGGAAAAGGACAGATGAGTACTCCCTGTGATTTTAATGGTATGTGTTCTTGGAAACTGCAATCATGCTTTCACCTACCTGCCCATCTCTGGAGTTTTCTTCTAGCCCATTGTCTTCCACCCCCTCCTCTTCTGGTTTTCTTCCTAAAAATAATACAACTGCAGTGAGAAATAGCACTAGATTTCATAACATGTCTACTCTTTGCCGAATTATCTATTCAACGCTGTTTCAATTAACAGTCATTAAGGTCCTGATTCAGAAGCCCTGTGCAGATTTCACTGAGGATGAGAATACAATACAGTCAGTGCAAATACATGGCATGAGCACGAAAAAGGTTTCAAGACATGCGAACAGAAGTACACCTGCATGTCATATTGTTATTGTCCTTGCTGATGAAACAGTTTTACCATTCTCCAGAAAAAAACATTTTTTCTTTCACTTTTGTTGTAAGTCGGCAAAGTAAAAAAGGATAAGCATCGAAGCCCGTTCTGCACCAAAATGAAGAAGCTGTATTAGCGCTCTGTACCTTTGCTCATTCTTTTTGACAGCCTCTTGTTGGTCAGTTCCGAAGCCATGGGAATTTCGTCCGGATCTCCTCCTTCGTCCTCGATAGCCTGAGGGAGACAGCGGCACAGCGTCTGTCGGCTTTGTCAGATGGGGCTCTCAGGTCACACAGCCCCATCAGCCACCAGAAGCTAACAATGTGCTATAAAACAGCTCCACAGGCACGCTGAGATACAATCCAGGGGTGAAGCTCCCTGCACCTGCATGCAAAGCTTTATAACACGGACAGGGCTTGGATCTCGGGTGGTGCTGTGTGGATCCCGGGGTAGGACTCGATGATCTCTGGGCTCTGTCTGATCATAGAACTGTTCGAGCTGGATGGCACCCTTAATGGTCACCTAGCCCACCTCCCCTGCAACGAACAGGGATATCTCAGGATACAAATAACTGAGAGTGACCACTGCAGGGCCTCGGTCGTGTCGTCTTTTAGTTTAACGGAGAGCTATGAGAAGCCACAAAGGACTCAGGACCCGCAGCTGGCCCGGCCTCCTAACAGCCTGCGAGGAAATACGCGCAGAAAAGACGGGAGAACCAAGCGAAGGGCGCACAGAGGGAAGCGGAGCACGGCTCGAGGAAAGGGAAGCGTGCCGACACGCTGACGGAGCCGGAGAACAGAACGGGGAAGGCGGGGGACGCCCCGCAGCCCGCGCGCTCCCCTCAGCGCGGCGCCACGGCCACCGCGCATGCGCCAACGGCCTCAGCCCTGGGACAAAGGACCCGGATGAGCCTCCCCCTCCCCCCTCCGCTCGGCGCCTCGCTCACCTTCCTGAGCCGCTCCATCAGGACGCTCTTGTTGCCGCCCGTGTCCAAGTTGCGGCGCTTCAGCTCGGCCCGTAGGTCGATGACCCGCAGCTCGCTCAGCCGCCGGGTTTCGGGTTCCGAGCCGAGTGCTACGGCTCCCCCAGGGGATGTCAGCTCCCCCAGCCCGGCCGCTGATTGACTCTCCGCCATCAAGGCCCCTTCGAGATCCCGTTCCGAGCCCGAACGCGAGGCAGATTACGGCACGATCCCACAGCTAACCTTGTGATCACGGCACAAAATGGTGGGGAAGCCGAAACGCGCTGAGGGGAAGGGGGGAAAAAAAAAAAGGAAAAAAAAAAAGCCTACTCCGCGCAAGCTCGGCGAGAAGGGCGACGAATGGCGGAGGGAGGGGGAAGGCGGAGCCTGAGGGAGACGCGAAGCACGACGATGCGCTCCGTGCGCGCCTGAGGGCGGCTCGCGAGCCACTGCGCATGCGCCTGCACCCTGAGACAAAGTGCGGCTGCGCGGCGACGCCAAAACCTACTACTGCGCCTGCGCCGTGGGGCCAAGTGTAGCACTGCGCATGCGCAACTGCGGAGCGTGTGGCATCTTTCCTGCGCGTGCGCTTCGCCCCTCAGTCAGGGTTGTGGGCTCTCCGCGCGTGCGGGCTGCGCTGTCTCTCTCTCCCCTTCTTCTCGGCGCTTTCGCCACCATTTTGTGTTTTAACCGTGGTTCGCGCCGTTGTTTTCACTCGTCGTTTTCGGTCGAAACAACGGCCCTATGGCGGAGAGTCACTCAGCGGCCGGGCAGGGCGAGTACGTGCCTTTGAGCGGGTGCGGAGCGCCCGGATCGGAGCCCGAAACCCGGCGGCTGAGCGAGCTGCGCGTGATAGATCTGCGGGCGGAGCTGAAGCGCCGCAATTTGGATAGCGGTGGGAACAAGAGCGTCCTGACGGAGCGGCTCAGGAAGGTGAGCGGGAGCGCTGCCCCCAGGGAGGGGGGAGGGGGGGGCGCTCACACGGCGCGTGCGCGGCGCTGAGGGGAAAATGGCGCCAAAGCGGCGCTGAGGGAGCGGGGCTGCGCCATGAGGGAGCGGTCCCGTGCCTGCATCGCTGGGCCCCTGAGTGTACGGCTGTGTGCGCTTTTTGTGGCGTTGATTTATTTATTTACTTATTTATTTATTGCTGGTAGCGCGCACGCTGTGTTGTAATCTGTGTTTGGCGCTTCAGGAGCGCGCAGGCGGCTCTGCGCGCTCTCTGTGGGATGCAAGCTTTGGAGACGGCGTAAAATCACGGGATATCCCAAGGTTGGGGCGGTCCTGCAGGGATCAGGGCAGCACTCCGTTACCTGTGCGCTGCTGCAAGTAGAGTCGTGCAGCCGTTAAGGTTGGGCTTGGTGATCTGAGAGAGCTTTTCCAACCCATTCCACGGTGCCCGCTGTCACATCCCTCAGTGCCACATCTCTGCGGTTCTCAGGCAGCTCCGGGGTTGGTGACCCCTTCCCCTGCTGCAGCTGGGGACCGTGTCCTCCCGTCCTGTCATAGAAGCACAGAAATGTTATCCCTCCTAATGCCTACCTTTGTCTGTTCCTTTCCATAGGCCATTGAGGAGGAAGGGGGGAATCCCGATGAAATACCAGTGATCTCCGAAAACACAGTCAAGAGAACTCCAAAAAGAAGCAGCAAAGGTATAAGGGATTCAGGGAGGATTTCTGCCTCTCTTCTCTTTGGGTTTTCTAGCAGTTCTTCTCCATTAACCAGAATCTTGCTTGTTTGTTTTCCCGTCAGTTTGCTTTTCCTTTTGGGAAAGTGTTTGGTTTAATTTTGGCACTGATGCTGAACATTTTGCAATCGCAGTGCTTGCCAGATTTGGATACAGACAGTTTTCCTTGTTTTTTCCTTTTGTTTTTTTTTTCCTTCCTTCCTGTAAACGCCTCTGAGGAAATGAATATTTGAGATAAATAACTGCAAATTCTACTGAGTCAGATGTTGTAAGGGGTACGCAGTGGTGCTGCTCAAAACCTGTGTCAGACCTCAGACTGTACCATCTTACTGGGAGAGAACGTATAAAAACACTCAGTTTTGGAAAATGAGGAAGAAGTGGGTCACCAAATAGAATGGAATACCTGTTGTGATGAAAGTATGTAACTTGAAAATTATATATTCGTAATTCTGACATTCTAACAATCAATGTCATTAGGACGTAGACCAGACGAGGAGGGAGCTGAAGACAACGGCCTGGAGGAGGATTCTGGAGATGGACAGGTATGCGAAGCTGTGTTGGAAGTGAAGTAATAATAGCATTGCTTCCGAGTTACAATGACTATTATATGTACTTTTTTTCTTTTTACAGGAGGATATTGAAGCAAGTTTGGATAACTTGCAAGATATTGACATGATGGATATTAGTGTGTTAGATGAAGCTGAAATAGATAATGGCAATGCTGTAGATTGCGGAGAGGATTACAGTGCTGATAATATTCTTGACTCACTGTCTGATAGTAAAGAAAATGCTGATGCAGAAATGAAAGAACTTCCAGATCAGCCTACAGACTATGCTGTAGGTAACTTGGAGGCATCCCCACAATTTTCAGAAATTAAAGAAGAAACAAGAGAAATACCAGTAATGATGGTATGCATCTCTTATGTGTGTGAAATCAGATTTTTTTTGTTTTATGCTTGTTTGTGTGTTTTGTTTTTCAAATTCAGTAGTGCAACAGTAGCTAAAGAGTAGTTGAAACAATTTGGGGTCTGTTGGTTCTCTTTATCGTTGCTTTTTATTCCTTTACATATTTGGGGAAATATCACTCTTGATTTTAAACGCTTTGGTGCTTTATGTGTGCATCATGTGTACATAGATATCATATGTAGTCTGGGAAGCAATATTTTAATAATGTTCTGAACTCAGTGCTTCACTTTCTACTTCCATTCATGTTTTCATATCTTTCCTTTACGTAGAGGTAAATAAGGCTGCAGTCTTTGTATGTTTTTCCTAATTCGGCTGCATAGCAGCATTATATTCATATTCTAGATGCTTCTTTTTTGTTGAGATATGGCCTTGCAGTTGCTTCAGTGTTACAAGTATTTTGATATTGGTTTTCCATGTGTGTCTGGCTGTTGCCTGACCTTACAACACTACTCATTTGGGCTAGAAGACGATTTTCCTTTAAGTCAAGGGTTTACCTCCTGAAGCATACCACAAAACACATGAAGGAAGTTATTTGTATCCAGTCTGATAGGGAAATATGTGCATTGTTCCATCAGCCCGGTCTGTAAGCTTCCCAAGTGGGTACTTTTTTCTTCCCTCCCAACTCTGAAAGTTACAGAAGTAACCTTAGCTCTATCCTCCAGCATTCCCCCTGCCCTCAAGACGAATGTGAATACTGAGAAAGTAGGGTTTTTTTTTTCCAGTGAGGAAAGAGACAGAATCTAGGTCAACTCCTGCAGTCTTTTCTCAGTATGTAATTGTCTAGTCACAGAGACTTCTTGGTTCTTTGTTTGCCATAGGGAATAACAGAAATGCTGCAGTAAGAATTGACGTTCTTACAAGATTTTTTGTGAGGCAAACCATATTTCAGAGGTACTGAGGGCTTCAGTCAGCGGGGATGGGGAAGCAGTGTTGCAGCCATCAGTCAGTTTTTAACCTCGTTGCTTCTTTTGGGCCTTAGAGATTTTTGCATAACATCAGTGGCCAGTGAAAGTCATGTCCAGCCTTTGATTTCTCATCCAGGTTTCATTTACAATGCCATTATTTGGTAGGTGATGGGGTGTCTGTTCTTCACTTTCTCCAGGTGGAGGTTGAAGACGTTGGAAACAGTTTTGATGCCGCTTCATCTGAATTAATTGAAATAAAGGTAAATGCTGACCTGTTCTTTACAAATGAAAGGCTGTAATGCGCGTCATACAAACTTCGTAAAGAGCAAAAACCTTAAAAAGTAACATGAAGCCATCTTGTGAGAAATGAATTTAAAACGCAGTGGTTTCAGACCTGAGATCAGGTGAACCATAGCAGCTCTTCCCTGATCCTCTTGGTGAGGAAATGGGATGTGCTCCATGCTGGATGGCATCTTGGCCTTTTATTGAGTACTGATACTTCTCTTCCCCCTTCCCCACAGGAAATTGAAGAACTACCTTTGGAGCCAGGTACTGTTTTTGAAAAAATTAAAAAAAAAGTCAGGGCTTTGAAACAGTTTAATTCTTCATTTAATCTTTTTTTGTATCCCTATTTACTTTTAAATTCGTTACTGTAGTGTACATTATTATGATGGAGAAACCAGGTCATGCAGGGTCATAGAGATTGGAAACCCGGTCATATCACCAGATCTGTGGATGACAGCTTATGAAAACGTGTATTTAACGTGATGCAATAGTTGTGTAGAGCTACCATGGAGTTAAAGAGCGAGCCTTAAAGACACAAAGGTTCTGAGCCTAAAACAGATCTTGTGATATCACGCTGTACTCTAGTTCTGTGAATATAAATACAGGAGTGCAGGTATTGGAAGGTGTTGGTACAGAACTTAGAGTGACTGGACTCCAGAAGAAGGAATACAGTGCCATCACGGGAGCTTCCTACAGATCATGTTTGGTTTCTGGACTGCAAACACGCTCGTCTGCTGTCAGAAGAAGCCCAGGTTTCACGTTGGACTGTCTGCTAAAAGAACACCACAGAAAATTGGAAATTGAACTCTCAGTGCTTTGCTATGTTCAGTTAAGCGTCTTGGACTTTGGAAGCTAACTAGAGAAGAAACAGAGCGGAACGGTTCCACGAAGAGGATCAAGGATGAGCCAGAAGGTTTTTGTTAAATCTGGGGGGGGATTTTTCTTCCCTGTTAACGTGTGAGGGCTGATGCGGTAGTGTGTCAGAGTGCAGTGAGCGTAGTACTTGTAACACTGTGTACACTAGGGTTTTCCAATCTCTGTGTAGCTTAGGCGTTCTCTTGGTGTTAGTGTGGCAGCCATGCCAGTTCCACGTTTGTGATTGCTGTATTTCCCTGGTGATTAAACCTTGTGCCATTCTATTCCTGTTAAATCCGTAGAAAATGAGAAAATACTCGACATTTTGGGGGAAACTTGTAAATCTGAGCTCCTTAACGAAGAAACCTCCGAAGCGGAGCAGCCCCATGCACAGGAAGCAAGTAACGTGGTGCCAGGCAAGAGGCTAGCAGAGGAAGAGGACGCTCTTGGTGCCGCTCAGTCGGAGGAAGATGCTTTAGATTTGGACAGCAAATCGGCACAAGCTATGGCAAGGAAGGAGGCAAAGCGTTTAGTAGTAGCAAAAGGGGAGACAAGTGAACAGACAATAGAGGAAGAGAAGCTGGACTCTGGCTCTTTAGTAGTAGAGAGCGTAAGCGATCAGAGTAGCAAGCGCTGCCAAGGCCTGGAAGCCTCTAGTGGGGAAACAGCGGAGAGAGGCGCAGGCCCCGAAGGCAAAGATAGCAAAGAAGAAGGCAAGAAAACAGAAGACAAAGCTAATTCAGAGGAATCCCCTGCTACTAAAGAGTCCTCAGCCAGTGAGGGCGGTGATCAGAAAAAGAGGTTTGTTTTTTCTCCGTTATAGACCAGATGCTATCTTTTGTCATGGGTCGTTAAGTGATGCGAATAAGCTGTTTCCTTCAATTGGCCACCACGCCTGCTGAAATTGTAGCCTATTGCTAAAGAATCGGTTTTATTTCTCCTTGTGCAGAGTTGTTGTTTTCTTTAAGCACAGAGGGTTTGATTTCTTTCCTTCCTCAACCTTCAAAGGTTGTTTTCTTAAATTATTCTAATTTCTGTCATCTGCAAAACAGAATTAATTGTCTTCTTAAGTATACGTGTCCCATATTTCCAGTCAGTCTTCCAAAAATTTGCAATGGTACCTTTTATTTCAGAAATAATTTTTACTGGTAGGTATAACACTCTAGTGTGCAATCTAGACTTATTTATTTTACGCTGGGTTGAATAACGTGTTGTTTTGTCTTTAGCCCTGTTGAGGAGGACAGAGATACAAAGCAAGCCTCCAAGGATGAGAAAGGTATGCTTTTTCCGTTAGAAAATAAAAATACAAACTGAAAAAAGTTGGTTTTGAATTAACTTTTAATACTTTATCGTTCTCTTCAAATCGATTAGAATGGAAGGAGGCCTGTGTGCAGGTGAAAACTCATGAGGGCTATTCAAACATGGAGTTCAAAAGCTAATTGTTGAAGGCCCCAATCTGTCTGCTGTTTTTAAGTGGGAACGGTTTGGAAGCAGTAAAATTACTATTGTGCTTGAAGAGGTTTAAGCAGGAGGGGAAAGAGTAGAGTTGTAGAGCAGCTGTTTTCTCACTGCCGCTTTGTTGTGTACGTGGTGGTTGCTTGGTCTTTGATGTTGGGCTTTTTCTCTTCACTCAGGCCGTGCAGGCAGTGGTTCTGGCAGAAATCTCTGGGTCAGTGGTCTCTCATCCTCCACGAGAGCAACGGACTTGAAGAATCTTTTCAGCAAGTACGGGAAGGTGCGTGGTGGGTATGCGAGCTAACAAATAGTTAATCTGTTTCCTAGGATGACCTAGAGCTTAGCTGCAGTTTTTTTCTAATAACTGGGTGGACTAAGCATTTAACTTTTCCTGTTTTCTATTGAAACGCTGTATCTGGAAGTAATAAATCTCACAAGTAACGTTGTCTGTGATGGGACAAAAGGAAAAGAGATGTTTTAGAGAATCCCTGCGCAGCTGCTCTAAAAATAAGGCACTTCTGGATGTCAGTGTAGCACTTACGGAGGGCAGCTCTAGCCAAGACCACCTCCCCTTCCTCCTGCTCCTCTGGGTGTGGTATTCCATGTTTGTGTCACTGCGTGCTTGCTTCTGCACTCTCACACGTAGACATTTGTGGATAGAAACTGACAGAGATGTCTCCTAAGAAAAGGCAGATGAATTATATTATTTTCCTGCTTATGTGTTTTTAAATTAGCCTCCTCCTCAGCACCTTTTAAAGTGCTGTGGTTTTATGGTGACCTCTCTTTCCAGAGCTGTATCACCAAATCAGTTCCACAAACCATCACAGGATTCTTGGATATTTTGTGAAGTCCAGCTTAGTTGAGGCACTTTCAGAGCCCCCTGGGCCCAGCAGTGTTTGTGTCAGGTTAAAATGATACACTGTCTTTTACTGCTTCTGAGATGAGCTTGGTGCTGCTGTCTGGGAGTGCCAGTGAAACACTGTGACAGGAATGTTTCCTACACACTAAAAGTGAGCAGACACTGTGCTATTAAACAGAGCTGCTCACGTGGTTGGTTCGAATTTCTTTGCCCTTGCTTCTGCTAACACAGAATGGTGGGTTTTTTTTTTTTCCCCTGCAGGTGGTTGGTGCAAAAGTGGTGACAAATGCTCGCAGCCCGGGTTCTCGCTGCTACGGCTTCGTGACGATGTCCACGTCTGAAGAAGCCACCAAGTGCATTAATCACCTCCACAGGACAGAGCTGCACGGGAAGATGATTTCTGTGGAGAAGGTCGGTGGTGGCTCCGTGTGATGGTGTTGGGAAGGAAGGTGCAATTTAGTGCCTGTGTTTTATTGTTAAAAACACTTCTTGCTGAAATTCTAGGCGAAAAATGAACCAGCTGGGAAAAAGCCTTCGGACAGAAAGGAAGGTGAAGCACGGAAGGACAAGGACAGGCACCACTCTGCAGATTCCAAATCCGAGAAGTAAAGTGTTTTGTGTGTTCCTTTTTTTGATATATATTTCCTGTGTTTAAAGACGGCTCGTTTGAAACGCAGCCATGAGGCAAAAGGGGACAGTAATTGCAGTAAGTCTTGATTTGCTACTTGCTGCATCTGGAGTGGGAATCATAGTGGGAAAAAAACTGGGAGAAATAGCCATAAGTGCATCTTAATTGGTCCTCTGTTAAAAAACAGGGAGAGCTTTAGGGTTCTGTAACAAAACACGCCAGTTGTGTGAGATAATGTCACTCTTCACATAAAGCAATATTTGTTAAATCAGGATTTTGTCCTCTGATCTGATTCCGGTTTGTTTTGCTCTTTGGTGGTTGGACTAGATGGTCTCAGTGGCTTTTCCAGCCTTAGTGATTCTGTGGCTGAACTGACAAATCTTCTTTTGATAGCCTGAATGATGAGTAAGCAAGATCCCCATACTTTGTTCTTCAGGTGGTCTTGTCTTTTTGAGAGAGGCGTTTTGCCATGAGGTAGTAACTAACTCCCATCGAGTAACAAAAGACCTGGTAAAGGAGTGGCAGGCTGAGCTCTTTGCATCAGATGCACAAGTATTTGTTTGTAAAAGCTTCTCTTCTGGTGGAGCTCAGCCTGTAGCTGGGTGAGCCCCCTTCTCCCTGTGCTATGCAGGAACTTTAAATGCAGAAGAGAAGATTTGTATTTCTAGCACTCGCGCTCTCCGCATGCTGAGAAGGATCATCTGTAGTTTGTCACTTCCAGGCAGCCTTAGCAGAGCACTGTTTGCTGCTCTCCAGCACCTGTACGAGGACACCATGGCCTGCTGCCACTGCTCAGCAGCATGGGAGTGCTTTTTGGAATGCCTTTTTCTTTTGACTTGATCACTAGGAGTGGTTACTTGGTGCTTTCTGTCAGGTTTTCTATTAAAGCGACGTTTGCCTGTAGGTCTGCTGGTGTTAAAAAGGAGGAGAAGGCTGACAAAAAAGATGATGCGAAGAAATCGGAGAAAGATTCAAAAGATGAGAAAGAGGGGAAAGAGAAAGAGGAGCAGAAAGCTGGGGCCTCTGATCGATCCAGGGCGAGCAAATCAGGTACGTTCACGAGTATACTTGTTTCAGAATATCCGTGCAGTCTGAGCAGCTGTGAAGAAGCTTGTATATCATTAACTCTGGCAGAAGTATGTGTTTTGTAGCCATAAAAATAAGTTTCAATTTGCTTTCTTGTAACCACCATCCCTGCTAGAAAATGCTTCTTCACTGAAATATTGTGCAAACTTCACTGCCCTCTGCCCCAGCTTAGCAGATGGCTGGTAAGCTGTTTCAATCACGGATACTTTATAAGTCATTTAAGAACCTTGGTAAAATAAGTCTTTATTGCTTAATATCTTGATGGTTTAAAGCTCTTGTGAGAATTTCTGAACACCTGGAGTATTGTTTATTCTTGAGTGCCTTTGCTTTCTAGCAAGTCGAGGAACTGAAAGGACAGTGGTAATGGATAAATCTAAAGGAGAACCCGTTATTAGTGTGAAAACGTCAGCCTCCAAGGAGAGGGTAAGCACAGCTCCATGAACTCTTCTGTGTAAAAGCAGGTGTAAATGATTTCACCTGAGTTGTGGCTGGGGAGTTTTTTTTCCCCTTGCATGTGGGGAGCAGTTGACTCGTGCAATATTTGATGAAGCATTACGGTGTCAGTTGCACCATGAAGGCACGTACTGGTGTGTCACCTCCTTGCAGTTGCTGCTGCCGGGGCTGAGGAAGTAGAACTGTAATTTGACAGTGGTGCTACGATGATCCATTTCAACGAGGGTGGTGACCGGTGACCTTTACAGTGGGGTATCACTTACCACCAGTGCAGCCCGGGTCATGTGCCTCTAATATTTATAAGCAGTTACGCTCTGTAGAAGTTGTAGCCAAATTGTGGGTGCTTCTCACCAACTTTTCCATGGAGTTGTGATGCTATTTACCTCTAGGAGGAGCGATGGCCTCCTGTGGGTTAACATGAAGCGGGCGTTTTGCCTGGGCCTTGTAGCTACGGGCGCGCTGTGTTTAGCTGACGTATCCCTTGGATTTAACGCAGAGCACGAAAAGCCAGGACCGCAAATCCGAGAGCAAGGAGAAGCAAGATATCTTGTCGTTTGATAAAATCAAGGAGCAGCGGGAACGTGAGCGGCAGCGGCAGAGGGAGCGAGAGATCAGGGAAACGGAGAGGCGCCGGTGAGTGCTGGCTTCGGCTCGGCGCCGTGGGCGCGGTGCTTCGTGCCTCCCTAGCTGTGTTTGGAACAGGGCTCAGTGTGGCTCTGTGCAGGCCCTTGCTCAAGTCACTTTGATGCTGAGCTGTGGCTTGAACAGATCCAATGATGAATTAATGGTGAATTCTTGTTAGTGGAACCAGGCGTCTCCAAGCTCGTGCTTCTGAGGAGGCTGCTGTTGAGTGGTAACTTCTGTAGGCACTTCCAGCTCCCGCGTTCTGCTCCATCAGAATTGAGTTTCGTAATACTTGTGTTCTCCCTGAAGGTTTTGAAATGCTTTCTAAGCACCTTATTTGTCAGAGTTCTGCATTAGGACACGCTATGCTCTACAAAAACTTTCTCAACCCAGCGTACAGCAGCTGTGTTACTTAGATAGAATGCTTGACTTGACTTCTTTCATTTACAGGGACTCTTTTTTATTAAGCGGCTTTGGTTTAGTTGAGGAGAGACCATTTATATTTAATCAGCTATTGGGAAGAACATAATTTTTGTTTTGAAAGGCAAACTAACAGAAACGAGCAATAAAGCCTCGAGATAATTGACTGAAAAACAAAACTGTTTGGTTTTCAATTAGAGAGAGAGAAAGGCGAGAACGAGAGCAGCGCCTGCAGGCCATTCACGAGCGGGATGAAAGGCAGAGGCTCCAGAGAGAGCGGGAGCGACTTGAATTTCAAAGGCAGCGTCTTGACAGAGAGCGCTTGGAGAGGGAGAGATTGGAGAGGGAGAGAATGCACATCGAGCAGGAGAGGAGGAGAGAGCAGGAGCGAATCCAGCGGGAGAGGGAAGAGCTGCGGCGGCAGCAGGAGCAGCTGCGCTACGAGCAGGAGCGGAGATCTGCCATGAGGAGGCCGTACGATGATGGCAGGTACCTGTCACTGCGAGAAGTCAGGCTCTGGCCACGTCCACCTGCAGACAGAGCGTTCTAAAGCGTGTGTCATTTGTGAGTGCTCTCACTAAAACTGCTGCCGGGGCTCCCAGCCAAACGCTTACTGACACGTTGCTGTTAATATTTCAGTGTTGATCTTCAGAAAAAGCTGAAGTCACACCGAGGTATGCGTAGGCACAAGTTAATTCTTTCAAAGCTGCTACGATAATGGGCGATTTCCTATAGGGGACTGACTGAGAATAGAAATCCTGTGTAGATAAGGATGCAGGAAAACAGCGTCAGGTTGTGGTGGAGGAGGGTTAGATTGGAAATCAAGCAGAATTTCTTCATGGAGAGAGCGGTCGGGTGTTGGAACGGGCTACCAGGGCGGGGTCCCCGTATGGGCAGGTATTAAAGATGTGTGGGCATGGCACAGGACGTGGCTCAGAGATGCACCCAGTAGGCCAGGCTGATGGTTGCACTTGGTCTTCTCCAGCTTGGACGATTCTGGGATTCTAAACTGTCAGGGATGCCAGCAGGAGCGGGTGCTTGTTCTCCTGTCTGCCCCTGCTGATGTTCCACTTCTCGTGTGGCACTGATGCAGCAAGCTCCAGTCCTGAAACAAATGCGGCGGCAGCTTAACCCTCCAGGGGTTTTAATTACAAATCACAAGTAACTGGTAGAATAATTGGATTGAATGTGGTTGGATCTCAAGGTCTCGCTCGGGAGATGGAGACAGGAAGACTGCACAGGGTTTGTTTCCTCTCTTGCAGGCGAGATGATCCGTACTGGCCGGAGGCGAAGCGCATGGCGCTGGATGACAGGTACCACTCCGAGTTTGTTCGCCAGGACCGCTTCCACGACTTCGACCACAGGGATCGCGGCCGATACCAGGATCATTCCTTGGACAGGTCAGCGCAAGGCAGACGCTCTCCTTCCCGTACCTTGAAGGAATCTCGGTGTCTTTCTGCTTTACTCATGGCTTGAACAGTGCTGAAAACAAAGCAGCGAGCCTCGTGCTTTTCTTCGATCCAAGATTTAAAGATTTCCTTTTGCTTTAACACTTTCCCTACTTCTTCACGGCCTAGCTTACGCTGCCTTTAATCCCACAGACTGCAGAAGTGCTCTGCACAGTGCTGCAGGTGCTTTGGTTTGCTCTCCGAGGAGCTCTGGGAGGAGCTGTCCCACTTTGCTTTTGCTTGTAACTCGTTTCTGGTGCTGGTGGGTTCACTCTGTTCTTCCTTGGCTCCAGGTCCGGCCTTGTCCTCCGCCATGCCTCGGTGACAGCTGAATTACTCATTGCTATAAGTCTTACTTTGATCTCTTTGTATGCGTGCCTACTGAAACCAAAACTCATCTCAGTGTGCTGCAGCTAAACAGGTGCAGGCGTTCCCAGGCTTAGAACCTTCCCGGTACAAAGGTCCACGCACTGCTTCACACAACCACCAGAATTACGGCTGTGCTGGTTTAACTGAGCCTTTCTTTCCTTCCAGGAGAGAAGGTTCAAGAGGAATACCAGATCGAGATGGGCAGGTGGGTCGTGTCCACGTAACAGCTTCATTTTAAACAAGTTCCAATGGAACTGCTGCTGGGGTTGAGGCGAGCTTGTGTTCCCTCAGAAGTCCTGAGTGCTGCACCAGGAGGTGATGTGTGGTGAGAGGTGCTTGCAGCCCCAGCTGTCTGTGATGTGGCAGGAGCTGGTTCCTGCAGCGCTGCGTGCGTATCTGCCCGGCGTTCCCTTCTCTCACATGCACCTTAGCAGGATGTAGAAAGATTTTATTTTTCTGCAGAGGGGGAAAAAATGCAGACATTCTGTTAAAAGAAAAGATCTGCACCCACTGACAGCAGGAGCACGAGCTGTGCTGTGAAACTAAACTCGTGTCCGGGGTGAACTGCAGGGGGTAGCAACAGGGGAACCAGTGAAGCACGAGCCAGCTGCTGCTTTAAGTTCTGAACTCTGTGCAGCAGCAGCCTCCGAGGAGACGCGGTGCTGCTGGCAGGAAGGAAGCTGCTGGCAGCTCTGGCTGTAACCGTCCCGCTTGCCTTGCAGCATTACCCGGATGAGCGGCACGGAGCGCCCGAGCGCCACGCGCGGGATTCCCGCGATGCCTGGGGTTACGGCTCCGACCGCAGGATGAACGAGGGCAGAGGGATTCCCCCGCAGACCCGGTTAGTGCCCGGCGCGTGAGGGACGCGAGGCGCTGCCGCTCTGCTCCTGCAGTGGGTGAACCCTCGCAGGGCGGTGGCAGGAGCGGTCTCACGGCACGAATCCCTTCTCCTCGTCGTTCCTTTGAGCATTTCTCCCCTCTGGACACGTAAGGAGTTCAGGGAGCGAAGAGGCGCTCTTTGTAAGCAGCTTCCCTGGTACAGAGGAGGTTGGGTGCTGTTAGCTGCTGCAGGGAGCCCCACAGAGGCAGCGCTCGCAGTTAGCGCTCAGGTGTTGAGCAGGTGGAGGGCACGGGGGGAGCTGAGCCCGGTGCTGGTGGTTCCCGTGCGAGGCAGTGGCTCAGGCTGGACGCCCCGGGTGCACGGCGCTCGGTTCTGTGCAGGCACGCCAGGCAGTTGGTCCGTGTCTAATCCAGTCTGTTGTGACACTAAGCACCTAGGTCGCTCCGAAAGTCGTGCCTCCTGCGCTGAGAAAAAAACGATAAGGGACGCACCTAGAAGATTTTCTTTTATTTTTTTAAGAGATGGACGTGACTGGGGAGATCATGGTCGAAAGTTAGAGGGGCATCAAGATCGTTCATGGCAGGGCAGTGTGGCTGGAGGAATGATGGGACGGGATCATGAGAGATGGCAAGGTACACTTGCTGCTTACCAGTGTGATCGTGGTCTTTCTATCAATTACTGCTGCTGAACTTCTGGTGGTAATTAAAGCCTGCGGAGCTTAACAGCGCTACCGAGAAAGCACCTAAAACTCTGGGGACCATGTGGCTTTTCTGGTAGGAAAACACCAAGGCCTTTCTCCTCCCCCCACCTCTTCTTTCTCTCGTTTCTCTGTGCTCAGGTGGTGATAGAGGCGCGCCTGGTCAGCCGGGACCAGGCCCCGTGATGAACCGAGGAGGGCTGGCAGGGTAAGGCGCCGCGGCTCGTCGTTTTCCTAAGGCCAGGTCTGAGTAACAGCAGAAATTCCCGCATCCAAAGCGCGAAGTCAGACGTTGGGATGGGGCTCGAGTGTGGGTTTGCGAGTGGCAAAAAAAAAAAAAAAAAAGAAACAACCACCAAAAACCGAAGCAGCTTCCTTTTGTCAGACGTGCAGCAGCGCCTCGTTCCCTGCCGCGTTTCCAACGTCTCTGCTCTTGTTCCCAGGCGCGGAGGCTTCACACCAGGCCCAAACCAGAGGCAGATGGTGCCGAGTGCTGGAGTGCAGGGGGGGTTTGCAGGCCAGGAGCGGACGAACAGAGCGAGCGAGCCCCGCTTCGCCCGCCGCTACTGACAGCGCTTCAACTAGACAGATCTATATACACAAATATATCTATTTTTTAATACGAAACGCCAGTGGGGGTGAATTTTATTAAGCAGCGTCACCTCGAATTTGTGATGACGAAAAAGCAAGACTGCTGCTGCCACGCCGTAGCCAAACGCTCGTCTCGACGCCGCTGCTTGGTTTCCTTTTTTC
The DNA here is from genome assembly GCF_002078875.1 of Numida meleagris. NCBI lineage: Eukaryota > Metazoa > Chordata > Aves > Galliformes > Numididae > Numida > Numida meleagris. The sequence continues at coordinate 1,320,514 of NC_034435.1, forward strand.
GTTAGGAAGGTGTTGTTGGTCAGCACTGAAGTTCCTGTTAGTGCAACATTCCATTTTTCCAAACCAATAAACCCAGCTGGTGGCTGACAAACAAGCAGTTCCTTCTTCCCGTGGTCTTGGCTTCGCGGGGTGGGCTTGAAGGAGGCGTGGTGCTCTCGGCACAGAGGGGTCTGTGCCCGAGGGCCCCTTGCACGTCCCTGTCTGCTGTGAAAGAGGGGACGCTGTGTTTTCTCATTTATTTCTCCGTGCTTTGTTACACTGTGAAAGCGTTGGGACCCCACGCGTCCCCCACCTCCGCCACCACCCTCCCTGTCACTGCTGCCCTGCCCTGGGCCCCCAGCTGCCGGCTCCGGGTCCCTGCACTGGGCTCCTGGGAGCAGCAGGCGCTGCCGCATCCACACGGTGCTGCTCGCAGCTCCCCCCCTCAGCTGCTGTGCCTCAGCAGGCCGTAGATCTGCTCCAGGATGTGGGCGAAGCTCTGGTCCTTGGGGCTGCGGGAGGCCAGGGAGCCCTGCGGAGAGGAACGCGGCGCTGGGCTCAGCTCTGCTCCGCAGCGGGGTGGGATAAAACCACGAGCGGCTCCCAGGGGGATCGGGGTGGGTAGGGCCGAGCTCACAGAAAACACTCCCCACCTTCAGCTTGTCCAGGTAGGTCTGGTCCTGGCTCCACAGCTCCTGGAACTTCACCAGGTCGGGGGCTCCTTTGTAGAACTCCACCAGCAGCGTCTGGAGGTGTGGGGAGGGGGCTGCGCTGGGGCTGGGTGCTCCTTCCCCCCCCCCCCCCCCAGCAAAACGAGGATGGAGGAGGTAGATTGTCCCCACGGCCAGGATGGGCGGCGGGGACACGGGCTGGCTTTGGGCTGAGGGCCTGGCTCCTGCCCCGCGCTCACCATCTCCTGCAGCACGTCGTTGGTGAGGAAGCCGTCCTGGATGTAGGCCACCTCCACGTCCATGGGGATGCCGTAGTCGTTGGGCCGTTGCTGGATGAGAGGGGAGCGGGGTCACCCGCCCAGCACCATGCTGGGACCGCCCCGAGCGGGGGACGGGGACCGGGACCGCTCACCTCCGGCGGCGGCATCACCCAGAAGGGCGCGATCTTGGACTCCACCCCGGGGTTACCGTGATAGTACGGCCCTGGGAGCAGACGGGGGGGCTGGTGGGGGGGAAATGCGGCCGTGACCCCCCCCCACGGGGGCCGGGTGCTCACCGCAGATGAGGGCCAGGCAGGGCTGGAAGCCGTTGCCGCTGCCCTGCAGCTTGAGCTGGTAATCCATCTGCGCGTCGATGTCGTGCAGGGAGGGCAGCGCGGGGCCGAAGGGGTGGCTGTGGTACCAGCCCACCAGCGACAGCCCCCGCAGGAACAGGCTCTGGCAGATCTGGGACACGCGGACACCGTCGGACCCCGACATCACCGGGGGAGGGGAGCGGGGGGGTCACCCGGGGGGGCTTTACCTCCTCCTCCACGGCGCCCGCGGCCTCGGCGTCACCCAGGCGGCTCCGGCACGGGAACGCGCGCAGCACGGTCAGCACTGCGGGGACACGGCGCTGGGTGGCTCTGCCGGGGGCTGGGGGACGTTCCCCCCCACCCACCCTGCTGCCTACGCTGCGTGTTGGTGTCCCAGCGGCCCCCCAGGTACCCCACCACTTCGCTGCGCGTCAGGTGGCTGTGGAAATCCTAAAGGAAAAGGGAATGCACAGAGAGAATCCCAAAAAGGGATCCCGAGATCCGAACAGCGGAGGGGACGCACCAGCAGCAGGAGGACGTTGCTGGAGATGGCCACGTTGAAGGGCTGGAACTTATTGATGGCGGCGAAGGACGTCACCTCCACCAGCGTCTGCGGGTTCCTGCAAGAGATGCAGCCCCGCTCCCCCCGGCCCTCCCCACCCCGAGGGCTCCCCGAGAGGTGACGGAGGTGATGCCCTACCTGGCGGCATCGCGCGTGCCCAGCGTGCAGTAGCGGACGGGCGCCCGGGCCTTGCTCTCCAGCCTCCTCCCCGGGGGGGTGGGCTCTGCACAGCAGTGTACAGCACCCCATTACCACCACCATAACCCCATAACCCCATTACCACCACCGTAACCTCATTACCACCACCATAACCCCGTAACCACCACCATAACCTCATTACCACCACCATAACCCCATAACCACCACCACTACCACCACCATAACCCCATTACCGCCACTGCCGCCCCGTTTCTACCACCATTACCGCTCACCCTGCTCTGCTGCGCTGCGGCCCAGCTGCTTCTTGCTCTTCTCCTCCATTCTCTTGGTGGCTGCTGGCTCTGGTGCGGGTGTCCTGCCGTCCCCGGCCTCCTCCTCCTCCTCCTCGGGCAGCTCGTCCTCCTCGCCTTCACTGGGCAGCGCCTGGGGCAGAGCGCCAGGAGGGGGCTGAGGGCCGTGCCCACCCCCAGGGACCATCCTTGAGGACATTGAAACCCCCCAAGGCACCTCCTGGGGAACAGCCGTGAGGACACCCCAGGCCCATCCTTGGGGACACCCATGGAGACCTGAGGCACCTCTCTGGGACAGCCATGGGGACCCCCTGAAACACCTCACCGGGGACACCCCAAGGCCCCAGGACACCTCCTTGGGGTCACCAGTGCAGACCTGAGGCACCTTCTTGGGGACACTCCAAGGCTCCACCTTGGGGACACCCACGGGGACCCCTGAGACCCCTCCTTGGGGACACGCCAGTCCCCAGGGCACCTGCTTGGGGTCTCCCATGGGGACACCCCAGCTCTGTCCTCGGCGATACCAACCGGGACCTGAGACCCCTCTCTGGGGACACCGCCGGGTTCCCACCTCGTCGCCGGGCGTGTGGGGCTGGTGCCGGCGCAGCCAGGCGGCCTTGTACTGGTCCAGCCGCTGCCCCTTGTAGCGCACGGAGGCCCAGCCGCAGCCCGACTTCTTGGCGGGGTTCACCAGGCGCTTGCAGTGCGTGGCCCAGGCGCTGGGCGAGCCGAACACCTGCCCCGTCTCCTGCCACGTGATGGCCCCATCCGCCCCCAGGTCCCCCACAAACTTCTTGCCCTGGGAGGAGCGGGGAGGGCCGATATGGGCCGTGTCCTCATTGCCATGTCCCCATCCGTGTCCCTGCCTGCATGTCCCCATCCATTTCCCCATCCACATCCTCACCCATGGCCCCATTGCCGTGTCCCCATCCATGTCCCCATCTGTGTCCCCATCCCTGTTCCCCATTGCCATGTCCCCATCCATGTCCCTATCTGCATGTCCCCATCCATTTCCCCATCCACATCCTCACCCATGGCCCCATTGCCATGTCCCCATCTGTGTCCCCATCCATGTCCCCATCCCTGTTCCCCATTGCCATGTCCCCCTCCATGTCATAGCATCATAGAATCATGTCCCCATCCACGACCCCATCCATGTCCCCATTGCCATGTCCCAGCTGCCGTGTCCTCATCCACGTCCCTATCAGTGTCCCCATTACCATGTCCCCATCCATGTCCCCATCCACACACTCATCCGTGTCCCCATCCATATCCCCACCCATGTTCTCATCAATGTCCCCACCAACGACCCCACTGCCATGTCCCCATTCATGTCCTAGAATCATAGAATCATGTCCCCATCCATGACCCTATCTCCATGTCCCCATTGCCATGTCCCCACTGCCATGTCCCCATCCATGTCCTCATCCATGTCCCTATCACCATGTTTCCACCCATTCCCACATCAGTGCCCCCATCCATGTCCCATGTCCCCCTCCATGTCCTCTTCAGTGTCCCCATTGCCACGTCCCCATCCCCATCCACGTCCCCACCTATGTCTCCATCCATGTCCTCATCAATGTCCCCATTGCCATGTCTCCATCCATGTCCCCATTCATGCCCCCACCCATGTCCCCATGATTGTCCCCATCCACGTCCCCATCCCTGTCCCCATCACCACGTCCCCATCCCCACCCATGTCCCCATGATTGTCCCTATCCATGTCCTCCTCAATGCCCCCATCACCACGTCCCCATCCCCCCCATGTCCCCACGTCCCCGCCGCCCTCACCAAGTAGTAGATGGAGAGGACCCCACGTCCCGGCTCCAGGAGCCCATCGCGGAGCAGCACGCGCAGAGTGATGCCCCGACGTGTGAGCACGGCCCCCCGGGACCCCCCCGCCGCCCTCGCCCCGCTGTCGGGCTCCGGCTCGGCCTCGTCCAGCCCCGGCTCCAGCTCATCCTCCTCCTCCTCCGCACACTCGTCCCCACTCGGGGAGGCGGCCGCCAGCGCTGCGGGGCGGGGGGGAACAGCGCCTGTGTCACCACCCCCACCCCAAGTGGGGTATCCCCACCCCCTGGGGGCAGCACCTTTGGGTGTCCCCGACCATGGGGAGACGCAGAGGGCATTGTCACAGCGGAGGTGGGATGGGTGGAAATGGGATGGGTGGAAATGGGATGGGTGGAAATGGGATGGGTGGAAATGGGATCGATGGAAATGGGGACGCTGGGGGCATGAGCACAGAGGGACATGGGGATGAGAGGGGATGGGGGAGAGGGACGGAGGGGATGTGGGGACATGGGGATACAGGGGGCAGCAACGTGGGGATGTGGGGATTTGGGGATGGAAGGATACGAGGATATGAGGATGCGGGGATACAGGAGTACGGGGATAGGGAGATATGGGGATGTAAGGAAATGAGGATACGGGGACGTGGGGATGTGGGGACGCAGGGACATGAGGATACGGGAACACGAAGATACAGGGATATGGGGATGTGGTGACATGGGGACATGGGGACACGGGGATATGGGGGTACAGGGACATGGGGATACAGGGATGTGGGGACACAGGGATATGAGGACACGGGGACACGGGGACATGGGGACGCGGGGGGGGCACGGCGCTCGGGGAGGGGCAGCCCCGGCCCGGTGCCTTCGTGC
>NC_034435.1:1325937-1327353 GCF_002078875.1 Numida meleagris
GGGGAGGGTGGGGTGCTCCGGGCGGCTCCGCGGTGCCCTTCGCTCGGGGCGGTGCCGGCGGTGCGGGAGGGGCCCCGCAGCCGTGGCCATGGCCCCCCCGCGGCACTGCTATGAGGGCTTCGTGGAGGTGCGGGGGCTGCGGGATCAGGTGCGGAGCGGTGACCTCTCGGCCCCCCCCACCAACTCTCCCCCCGGTGCGCAGTGCGCGGTGTTAATGCCCCCTCCCCAACCTGTGCCCCCCCCTCCCTGCAGAGCTACAGGAGGCGCTGGGCCGGGCTGCGGGGGGCCGCGCTGTGCTTCTATGGGGCGCCCCGAGAGCCGCAGGTGCGGGGATGGGGGGGGGAGGAGGGGGGACGGGTGGGGACACCCCCCCGGGTGGGCACCCGCGGGCTGAGAGCAGTGGGTTGGGAGACCCCTGGGTGGGGACCCCCGAGGTGGCACTTTTTTGGGGTGGGGGTCCCCGGGTGGGACTTGGAGGAGGGGACCCCCCCCCGGGGTGGGATCTATGGGGTAGGGGACCCACGAGAGGAGAACACTGGGATTCCCCAAACTGGGACCTCTGGGAGCCCCTCAGGAGGTGGAGACCCCCAGCACTGGGACCCCTATGTGGAACCCCCCCCACTCGGGCTGTCCATGCTGGGACCCCCCCGCGGTGGGCACTCACAGGCTGGGAGCAGTGGGGGGGAGCAACGGGGGGGGGCGATCACTGGGACGCCCCTGGGTTGGGACCCCCCAGGTGGCACTTTTTTGGGGTTGGGACCTCGAGGTCAGGACCCCCCGCGGTGAGACCCCTGAGGTGGGGGACCCGTGGAGAATATTTGGGTGGGAGCGGGTGGGTTTCCCACACTTAAGACCTCTGTGACCCCCCCGGGATGTGGGGACCCCCAGCACTGGGACCTCCATGTGGGACCCTTCCAGGTTGGAACCCCCCCCCCGTGGGCAGTCCATGCTGGGACCCCTCCTGGGGTGGGCGTCCCTGGGGTGGGGGGCCCATGGGAGGAGAACACTGGGGTGAGAGCGGGGTGGGTGGGGTCCACAGATTGGGACCTTTGTGCCCCCCACCTTGAGATGTGGGGACCCCACTGGGTTGGGACTTCCCCCCCCCCCCCCCCCCAGGGCCACGCGGGGTGGGCACAATGCTGGGACCCCCAGACTGGGACCTTCCCCAAAAGTGGCAAAGGAATGGGGGGTGGGGGGGGTTCTGTGACCATGGGGGTGGGCACTGGGGGCTATGGTCTTCTGCTCCCCCCCGCCACCTCCAGCCCCTGGAGCTGCTGGACCTGGACGAGCTGGTGGGGGTACAGAGAGAGGGGGGGGCCCTCGTCCTCCAGCTGCGGGATCAGAAGGTGATGCTGAAGGTGAGGGGTGGGGGGGCACTAGGGCTGGGGGGGACATGGAGGGTACTGGGTTGGATCC
>NC_034435.1:1328434-1330693 GCF_002078875.1 Numida meleagris
CAGGGGGATGCAGAGGCTCCGGGGTTGGAGGGGGGGGGGAGGACAGTGTGAGGGAACTCATGACCCCCCCGGTCCATCGCAGGTGGATGGCGTGGAGGTGCTGGAGATATGGCGCGGCTTCATCCTGACCATGGCCAAGGTGGGTGGGTGCCCGTGACCCCCACCATCCCCACCCCCCGGTGTCTCACTGTCCCCACACCGTGTCCCCCCCCCCCCCACAGATGGAGGTGCCCACGGACCTGGAGCTGCTGCTGCCCGGGCACCTCTTCCAGATGTCGGAGGCGCTGCGCCAGGAGAGGGAGCGCCGCTGTGCACCCCGGGGCGGGGGGACACCCACAGTGCCCCCGTGAGTGGGGGGGTCCGGGATGGGGACGTCGCGGTGCTCAGCGGGGATGGGGCCTGCGGGGGTCGGGGGGGGGTGGGCATCGGGGTGACACGGCACGGCATGGCTTGGGGTGACGTGCAGTGATTCCAGGTGATGTGACATGAGGTGATGCAGCATGGCTCGGGGTGACATGGCTCGGGGTGACATGGCTCGGGGTGACATGGCTTGGGGTGACACTGTGGCTCAGGTTGATGTGACATGACTTGAGGTGACATGGCATGGCTCAGAGTGACATGACGTGAGATGACACAACATGGGTTGGGGTGACATGTTCTGATTCAAGGTGATGTGACGCAGCTTGGGGTGACACAGCATGGCTCAGGTTGGCATGGCGTGGCTTGGGATGACCTGGTTTGGGTGACATGACGTGGCTTGACGTGTCGTGCCATAGCTTGGGTGACAAGGCTTTGGGTGACACTGTGGCTTGGGTTGACATGACATGGCTTGAGGTGACATAACGTGGCTTGGAGGGACATGACATGGCTTGGGGTGACGTGGCATGGCTTGGGGTGGCATGATGTGGCTCAGGGCGGCCTGGTGACATGGCATGGCTTAAGGTGACATGGTTTGGGTGACATGGCATGGCTCAGGGTGACATGTTGTGACTCGAGGTGACATGGCATGGCTTGGGATGACACAGCGTGGCTCATGTTGAGATGGCATGGCTCGGGGTGGTATGGCTTGGGTGACACAACATGGCTTGGGGTGACATGGCTTGGGGTGACATGGCATGGCTTGGGGTGACATGATGCGGCTCAGGGCAGCCTGGTGACATGGCATGGCTTAAGGTGACATGGTTTGGGTGACATGGCATGGCTTGGGATGACACAGCGTGGCTCAGGTTGAGATGGCATGGCTCGGGGTGACATGGTTTGGGTGACATGACATGGCTTGGGGTGACATGGCATGGCTTGGGGTGGCACGGTGTGGGTGACATGACATGGCTTGGGGTGACATGGCATGGCTTGGGGTGACATGGCATGGCTTGGGGTGGCACAGTGTGGGTGACATGACATGGCTTGGGGTGACGTGGTTTGGGTGACATGGCATGGCTTGGGGTGGCATGGCTTGGGTGACACGACATGGCTTGGGGCGACATGATGCGGCTCAGGGCAGCCTGGTGACATGACATGGCTTGGGGTGACATGGTTTGGGTGACATGGCATGGCTCGGGGTGACATGTTGTGACTCGAGGTGACATGGCATGGCTTGGGATGACACAGCGTGGCTCAGGTAGAGATGGCATGGCTCGGGGTGGCATGGCTTGGGTGACACGACATGGCTTGGGGTGACATGGCATGGCTTGGGGTGACATGATGTGGCTCTGGGCGGCCTGGTGACATGGCATGGCTTGGGGTAACATGGTTTGGGTGACATGGCATGGCTCAGGGTGACATGTTGTGACTCGAGGTGACATGGCATGGCTTGGGGTGGCACAGTGTGGGTGACATGACATGGCTTGGGGTGACATGGTTTGGGTGACATGGCATGGCTTGGGGTGACATGGCTTGGGTGACATGGCATGACTGGAGGTGGCACTGCATGGCTTGGGGTGCCATGACGTGGCTCAGGGCGGCCAGGTGACACGGCAAGGCTTGGGCTGGCATGGTTTGGGTGACATGCCATGACATGAGGTGACACACCGTGGGTCGGGGCGGGCTGGCACAGCTGCCGGTGACCCCATCCCCCCCGGGGTGACCCCACGCACCCGCCCCCAGCGTGCCCGGCTGCTTCTTCAACGTGTCGCGCGTGGAGGCCGAGCAGCTCCTGGAGCGCAACGCGGGCAGCGGGAACGTGGTGCTGCGACCCGGCGGGCACGGCCGCGGCTTCTCCGTCAGCACGCGGCAGGTGCAGAACGGGTGAGCGGGGCCGGG
>NC_034435.1:1333273-1337422 GCF_002078875.1 Numida meleagris
CACAGCTCCCCTCCTCACCATGAAGGCTGGCAGCACCGGCTGCGCAAACCGTGCCTTGAAGGTGTGCAGCAGCTGCTTGGTGCGGGCGTTGTAGAAGGACAGGAACCCTGCGGGCACAAAGGAGCACGTGTGGGGCACACAGAGGGGCAGATATGGGGGCACACGTGGGGCACACATGGAGCATACATAGGGGCACACGTGGGGCACACATGGAGCATACATAGGGGCACACGTGGGGCACAAAGGGGGCACATATGGGGCACGCATAGGGGCACATGTGAGGCACACATGGAGTATTCGGGCACATATGAGGCACACACAGGGACACGTGTGGGGCACAATGAGGTATAAATAGGGGCAATGTGGGGCACACAGGGGGGCACATATGGAGCACACCCATGGACATGTGTGGTGCAGGCAGGGGCACATGGGGGGCACGTGTGGGGCACACACAGGGACACATGTGGGACACAAAAGGGGGAACATATGAAGCACACATGGGGCACGTGTGGGGCATATGTGAGGCACACAGGGGCGTATGTGTGGGGCACACACAGGGGCACACATAGGGCACACACAGGGGCATGTGTGGGGCACACATAAGGGCACACACAGGGCACATGCGAGGCACATAGGGGCGTACGTGTGGGGCACACATAGGAGCACACGCAGGGGCATATATGGAGCAGACGTGGAGTGCACTTAAGGGCATTGTGGGGCACACATAGGGGCACACGTGGGGCACACACAAAGGCACATATGGGGCACACGCAGGGGCACGTAAGAGCACATGTGAAGTACACTTAGGGGCATGCATGGGGCACACACAGGGGCACACGTGGGGCATGTGTGGGGCACACATAAGGGCACACACGGGGCATGTGTGGGGCACACATAGGGGCACATGTGGGGCACACAGAGGGGCACGTGTGGGGCATATACGAGACACACAGGGGTGCACGTGTGGGGCACACACAGGGGCACATAAGAGCACACGTGGAGTACATTTAGGGGCACACACAGGGCACACACAAGGGCACACGCGGGGCACCGAGCTCCAGCGCTGCCCTCCACCCCCTGGCAGCGCCCCACACGTGTCTCACCCCACACCTCTCCTTGGGGGGGGCAGCACCCACCTTCGTGGAAGTTGCAATAGACGCCGATGCAGTCGGGCACGGGCACGTCCAGCACCTTGGCCTTGTTGGCGTGCTTGGCGCTGAAGCTGACCTGCAGCCAGTTGTTGAGGTGCAGGCACCAGGACGCCGAGGTCTTGCCCAGCTGGTCGAACTTGCCCAGGCTGCGGTACGCCACCCCCACGCCGAAGGCTTTGCTGTCCCGGTCGTACCGCACCTCCCAGTAGTGGTCGTCGGCGTCGATCAGCGTGTCACCTGCGGGCACACGGCCGCCGCGTCCCCCCCCCGTCCTACACCCCCTCCCTGCCCCCCCCCCAGCAGCCGCCGCCGCGCTCACCCAGAACCGTGTAGGATTCGGCGGTGAAGCGGTCCCTGCCCGCGCGGCCCAGGCTCATCCTCTTGGGTGACTGCACGGCCCTGGGACACAGGGACGGCAGCGGGGTCGGTGCCGCTCTCACCTCTCACGGGGGTTTTGGGGGGCGGGGGGGGGCACGCGGCGGCGTTACCTGGCGGGGGAGTTGGCGGGCGACGCGGTCCTGCCCTTCCCGTCCTTGTCGCGCGCCTTCACGTCCTGCACCTTGCCGCCCGTGGCGTCCCACTCCACGCTGAAATCCTCCACCCTCAGGTTCTGGTGGCACGTGCTGGCATCCAGCCGGAACATGAACGCTGGGGACAGCCGCCGTCAGCGTCCCCCCCGCGCCTCCCCCGGGGCTCGTGGACCCCAATCCCCCCACCACCCCAACCCGGTGCCAACCCCCCCACTCCCAGCACCCACCTCTCGTCTCCAACGTGACCGGCTCGGAGAACTCGCCGGCCACGGCCTTGTTGCACGCCCGCACCCGGAAATTCATGTACTTCATGTCAAACTTCAGCCCTGCGGGCGCAGCGCGGTCACACACGGGGCACGAGGACGGGCACAGGGACAGCCCCGGCCCCCCCCCCTCACCGGACAGGGTGTACTCAGTGCCCTTGATGCCCTCCACCACCATCCAGGGCTGCTCCTCCTTGGCTCGGGGCGGCCCCTCGAAGTTGGTCCTGCGGTACTCCAGCACGTAGTGGTCGATCTTGCTGTCCTCGTCGGGCATCCTCCAGGACAGCGTCACGCAGTTATCGGCCACCAGCGATTCCGTCAGGTCGATCTCCGGGGTGCTCGGCACTGCCCGGGGGGGAGCGTCACGCCAGTCCCCCCCCATAACCCCCGCCTCAGCCCCACTGCCCAGCGGGCTGTCCCCAGAGCCCCACACGTGGTGCTATGGGAGGGCTGAGCACCCAGCAGCACCCGCTGAAACCTGTATGCACAGCTCCCTGGACGCAGCACCTATGGGCGCGCCGCCCCACGTTCCCCAGCACAGCCCCACAGCTCCCACCGAGCCCTGCGTGCTTCCATAAAGGTCCCCCCCCCCGGCGGTACCTGGCAGGAAGGCCAGGGCTTGCAGCAGGCGGCGCTCCTGGGCAAAATCCACCATCAGGTGGCTCATGTTGTCGCTCACCTTGGCCTTGAGCGAGAGGCGGAAGGCGGGAGCCATCGTCACACTGCGCGGGGACACGGGGACAAGCGTCAGCCAGGCCCAGGGACGGACAGAGCCCCGCCACGGCCGCGAGGAAGGAGGTGGGGGGGGGGGGGCAGCACCCTACGCCCGCATCCCCCCCTCTGTAGCTCTGGGGTGAGGGTGGGGTGACGCCAACGCTGCGGGTTAGTGGGGCGCGGGGGCACCGGGGGGGACCGTACCTATCCTTGATCTGTTTGGCAGCCTGGAGAGCGCGGAGGGAAAGAGGAGAAAAAGAAAGCAGGTTGAGACAGCAGCGCCAGGAGCCAGCGTGCTGCGGCGTGTCCTGCTATCGTGGCCGCACAGCACAGCATCCCTGCAGCATCCCTGCATCCCTGCAGCATCCCTGCATCCCTGCAGCAGTATCCGCATGGCACAGCATCCCTGCATCCCTGCAGCCCCGCAGCGGTGCCCGCACAGCGCAGCATCCCGTACCCCCACCGACGTGCCATGCAGCGCAGCGTCCCCGTGTCCCTGCCCTGGTGCACTCGTGTCCCTTCATTTCACTTAACAGAAGGTGCCACGCAGCACCCGCGGCTTTGGGTGGCTGGGGGGGGGTCCCAGGCATCCCCCCGGCCCTTGCTCCCCCCAGGCCCTAACCAAGCCCGGCAGCGGGCAAAGCCAGCCCAGCGTTAACAAGGTGCCCAGCGCAGAAAGAGAGGAGCGTGGCCGCCCGGGGCGAGCGCAGTCACGGGGTGGCACGAGCCAGCAAAAGAGGGGAGGGGGGGGGCAGGACGGCCCGGTCCCCACCCCCAACACGGGGCACACGGCACCGGGGCAGCCAGGCAGGGACGGATGGCGGCACCCAGCGCGCGCACCTGGGCGAAGTCGTGGTTGTTGGCCGTGGCCAGGGTCTGGTTGGCCGTCTCCAGCAGCTCCTCCGAGCTCTCCAGAGCTTTGGCACACGCCGCCAGCTGCGCCTGAAGGACAGAGAGCGGCAGTGGGGGGTGAGGGGGGGAGGTGGGGGGGGGACAGAGCGGGCGCTCACCTGCAGCTCGTAGGTGCGGCTGGCGCGGTCCTGCTTGATCTTCATCAGCATGCCGTCCTTCAGCTCGTCCAGCAGCGCGTACAGAGACTGGAACTCCCCCTCCAGGTCCTCCTGCACCCGCGCGGAGTTGTCCTGGCGGTGACACCCCGTGTGTTAGCGGGTGATGGTGGCGGCCAGGAGCAACCCCCCCCCCCCCTCGCTCCGTCCCCATAGGGGCCCCCCCCGCGGGGGGGGGGGGGGGGGGACAAGCGGGGCGTCCCGCTACCTCCACGTTCTGCAGCATCTGCTTGAGGGAGTAGATGAAGTTCTGGATCTCCTCATTCTTCACAGCCAAAGTGGTGATGATCTTCCGCAGCGCTTCCTGCCCGGGGGGTTGCACACTGTCAGCGTCCTCCTGGCTCCCCCCGAGCTCAGCCAGCCCCGCAGCCCCCCCAGCCCCACGGGACGCAGCGGTGACTTGGCAGCGGGTGCGGGCGAGCTG
>NC_034435.1:1337477-1343344 GCF_002078875.1 Numida meleagris
CCTCCTCCTTCTGCCTCCTATTCCCCCACACCCGTCCCTCCTTCCTCCCCATCTTCATTCCCTCTTTCCTCCATCCCTCCATCCCCACTCCTCCATCCCCATCCCTACCCCCCAACCCCCCGGCCCCATTCCTCCATTCCGCCCTTCGTGCCAAATCCCTCCATCCCCCCTCCCCCCAGACCCTGTCCCATGCCCGGCCCGGCCCCACCTGGTCGCCCATACCGGGCCGCCCCCGCCGCCTCCAGGCCCCGCCGGCACCAACAAAAGGGGAGCGGCGGCCGCTCCGCTCCGCCCCGCGCGCGGTGCATGCTGGGAAGTGTAGTCCGCCCGCGGGGCACGCTGGGATGCGCCCTATTGCCGGGCGGGGGCCGCGGGGCACGCTGGGAAGTGTAGTGCGGCCGCGGGGCGTGCTGGGATACATCGTGTTGCCGTGGGGCGGGCGCGGGGCATGCTGGGATGTGTAGTCCTGTGTAGGCCCCGTGCTTCACCCAGAGGGCCTAGCCCCCCCCTGCCAGGGCAGGGCAGAGCGCTGGGACCCCCCCCAGGAGGGGCAGAGCGGCACCGCTGCCTCTAGGCCCCGCTTCCCCCCACAGCCCACCCCCCCCACCCCGGGGGAATGGGGCCCTCAACCCCAGGGCGGGGTGGGGACAGGGGAGGCCGCAGGATGTGGGCGTCTGGGGGGGGGGAAGGGGCCCCCAGCGCTTGGTGGGGGTTCCCTCAGCACAGGACCCCCGCCCTCGTGGATGCCACCGTGAGGCTGTGGGGGTCAGGATGTGCCCCCCCAGGAGGGGTCACAGCGTGGTGGCACATCTGGGTCACCTCGGTCCTCGTGCCCAGTGCTGGGGTGTGACACGGGGACAGGGTCTGACAGGAGGATGGGGTCTGGTAGGGGGTCAGGGGGTGACATGGAGCCAGGGTGTGACACGGGGTCGGGGTGTGATACGGGGTTGGGGTGTAACACTGCGCTGTCCCCCCACCCCGCGCATCTCCCCGTGCTGCAGCAGGAAGCCGTGGCGTCACGGAGAGCTGGTGTAGGCGACACGCAGTCCAGGCACCGTGGGGACAGCGGCGAGGACAGCCCGGGGATGGGGACCTCGTGGGGATGGAGGAGCCGTGGGGATGGCCGGGCTGGCACCTGCGTGGGGGTGTGGAGGTTTGGGGTCCTCATCCCCCTCCTCAGCGGTGAGAAGTGGGGACATGAGGGGTTGGGGGACCTGGGGCTGTGGGGTGGGGGACACTGGGGGGGGCACTGAGGGGCTGTGGGGCTCAGGCTGGGACAGGGGGCTGCCAGGGGTGTGTGTCCAGAGTGGGGAGGGAATCAGGGAGGGGTCTGGGGCAGAGGCAGACAGACACGAGGACAGGATGGGGATGGAGTTGTGGAGTCATTGAGGTTGGAAAAGACCGCTCAGAGCCCCAACCCCACCCCAACCCAGACCCCCGTGCCGCTGACCACGTCCCCAAGTGCCACATCCCTGCAGCTCTGAGCCCCTCCGGGGATGGTGACCCCCCCACCCCCCTGGGCAGCCGGTGCCAGCCCCTCACCGCTCAGCTGCTCCTGCATCCAACGTGGACGGAGATGGGGGCGGTGGCTGCGGGTGGGGGACGCAGTGGAGGCAGCGAGGATGAATGGGGTGATGTGGGGAGAAATGAGAGCGGGTGTGAACAGGAAGGGGGCAGGGGCGGTGGGGACAGGATGGGGACGTGCACAGAGCGGTGTGTGGTCAGCGGCCACGGCCGAGCAGAACACGAGAGCAGGACATCAGGGCCACCCAGCGTCCCCACCTCCAGCGACGGGGCCGTGGTGACACCGGGGCCCTTGGGAACAGCCGAGCGTGCGGTCGCCGTCCCCCAGAGCCCCGTCGTGACCCGAGCGCTGCTCCCAGCAGCAGGGGCCCTGCGGGTGAGCCAGGAGCCGGCCGAGCTGCGGGTGGCAGCGGGCACCGACGTGTCCCTGCGGTGCCAGCTGGAGCTGGCAGAGCCATGGTCCCAGGTCCGCGTCTCGTGGCTGAGGGATGGGGGGCACGAGGAGCTGTGTGACACCCGCCTGCGTCCTGAAGCCGCCGCCGAGCCCTGTGCCACCCCCCGCCTCCACCTCACGTGGAGCCCACCCCACGCCAACCTCAGCCTCCGTGGGGTGCGGGAGGGCGATGCGGGGTGCTACGTCTGCCACGTCATCGTCGAGATCCCCCCCCTCACCACGGCCACCGGGAACGGCACGCTGCTCCGCGTTGGCGCAGGTACCCAGGGGGGCAGGGGGGTGGGCTGTCCCCTGCTCTGTTTCCCCCCCCCGGGCACCCCTGGCCGCATTCAGTGGGGACCCCCAGGAGCGTTACCGGTGACATGGAGCCTCTGGGTGGCGGCACGTCCCTGAGCACTCGTGGGGTCACAGTGGGGATGGAGTGGGGATGGGGTCGGCGCAGCCCTGACTCCGCTTTCCCTTTGCTGCAGGAGCCGACGTTTGGCATGGGGCAGGTACGTGTGTCACCGCTGCCTCTCGTGCCCCCCCCGGCTCTGGTGGCAGCGAGGCGGTGCCCCAGCTCGCTCTGTTTGCAGACCTGATGTGGAAGCTGGGGGGGGGTGTGGGGGGCACCCTGCTCCTCCTTGTGCTCATCTCCCTCGGCTGCTGGCGCTGCAGGAGGAGGGCAGGTAACCCCCCCACCCCGAGCAGCGCTGTGCCCACAGACCCCGCCTCCATTCCCCCCACGCCTGCCCCCCCTCGTGCCCACCCTCCCCCCCCCCCTGCATCTCTGCCCAGATGCCGTCCCCAAATACCCCTATCCCCACCTCCCCCCGTGCCCCAATACCCCATGCTCCCCTCCAAGTTGGCAAACACCCCTCTGCCCACGTACCCTGTGCCCCACCACATCCCTCTGCTCCCCCTCCCTGTGCCTTCAGACCCCTGGCTGCTCCATTGGGCACCTCTGGGGCTGGGGGCTGTGCCTATGGGGCCGTGCCTGGCCCTGCACCCCAAAATGCCCCCACTGTCCCTCCAGACACCTCGGACATCTACGTGAACATCATAAGCCGCAGGACCCCGAGGAGCAAGAGCGCCCAGGGAGCAGCTGCTGGAGGACAGATTGTACAAGGGGGGCTGGACCGAGTGTGGACGCCCCCCAGCCCTAAGGGGTGATCCCCCCCATGCCCCAGAGCCCCCGTTATCGGTGGGGGGAGCGTGCGGGTGACGTGCTCTGCTCTGGCTTTGCACAGGAAGAGCCCCCCAGCAGGGTTAGAGCATCCTGCCACTGCGCTTCCTGTCTTCTTGCGGCGCCTTCCTGCCCCCCAGCACCCACCCTGGGGGCAGCCAGTGCCCCCAAGGACCCACAACGCAGACCCTGAGCATGGGCAGCCCCGGGGCTGGGTGGGCACTGCACGGCCCCACAACCCCCCCCTGTTACAGGGAAGCCGCCGTGCAGTCCCGTGTCCTCGTTTCTGTTTGCACGCAGTGGCTGCATCTCCTGCAGCAGAAGGGCTCAGCCCGCTCCTGGCACAGCCCCACTGCGGGGGCACTGCCTTCAACCCCAGTGCAGAGCAGGGGGCAATGGGGACCAAGGGCCGTCCTACCCCAGTGCTGGGCCATGGGGGGGTACACATCCAGACACCCACCCTGACCCTAACCCCGACCCAATCCTGAACCCAAATCTGATCCCTGAACCCAAATCTGATCCCTAACCCCAGCCCAAACCCTGACCCCAGCCCCAACCCCAACCCAACCTGATCCATAACCTGACCTTAACCTGGACCCAAACTCAAACCCTAACACTAACCTGAACCCAAACCCAACCCTAATCCAAACCCAACCCTAATCTAAACCCAAACCCAGACCCATACCCTGACCCTGACCCTCATCCTCACTCTGACCCTAACCTGAACCCAAACTCAATCCCGCTCTCAATCCTGATCCATAACCCTCATCCTAACTCTGACCCTGACCCAAACACAAACCCAAACCCTAATGTGAACCCAAACCCAATCCCCAACCCAAACCCTGACCCAGACCCTAACCCCCCCCGTGCTCCTGTGGGGCAGCGGGCTCAGCTGACCCTGGCAGGAGCAGGACGGGAAGCCCCCCGCCATCACCCCTTTCCCCACATACCATAGAGTTCAGCCCCAAGAGATACCAGAGCGTACCAAAGCCCACAGCCTTTAATGGGGACACCATGGGGGCCGGGGGGGATCCCCGGCAGCGTGGGGCTCAGGGGGGCTGCGCGGCCACGGGGTAGAGCAGGGAGAGGTGGCGGGCGCCGCGGACGGGCAGGGAGCGCGCGGTGTAGTGCCCCACGGCCTCGGGCACCGAGGGGAACGCGGCCCCCGCGCGCCCCAACACGAAATGCCGCTCCCGCGTCCGCGTCAGCTTCACGTGCACGAAGCCGTGGCTGCTCCTGGGGGGCAGAGGGGGGAACACACGCGGGGCAGTGAGCACGGACGGGGACGCGAGCCTGCACACCCGTCCCCATAGGGCCGCCCCACGGCGTACCTGAGCGACAGCGAGTAGTCGTCGGGGCTGGTCTCGCAGTCCCGCACCAGGAAGCTGCCCTCGCGGCACAGCGCCAGCAGCGTCTCGGCGCCCGCCCGCCCGATGGGGCCGTGGTACCACCTGCACGGGGCAGCTCGCTGTGGGTCCCCAGTGTGGGGCACCGCGCCCTGCCCGCACCGCTGGGCCCCACCGGGCGGGGACCTGTCCTTGTCTCTACGTCACGGGGACCAAACTCAACGTGGGGCACCAAAGGGCCACGGGGACCCATCTGCACCACTGGGATGTCATGCCGTGGGGCGCCTGCTGTGCTATGGGGATGTCCATGCCATGGGGACCCATCTCCACCACTGGGACCCATTTGCACCATTGGGATGTCCATGCCATGGGGCACCTTCTTTGCCACAGGAACCTATCTGTGCCATCGGGATGTCCATGCCATGGGGACCCATCTGCACTGTGGGATCCTGTCTGTCCCAAGGGGACCCAACTGCGCCAAGGGGACATCCATGCCATGGAGACCCATCTCCCCCATGGGGACCCATCTGTGCCATAGGGATGGCCTCTACACCGTGGACACCCTTCTGAGCCATAGGGACCCCCACTACCGCCCCACAGGGCCGCGTCCATGCCATCCATCATGCATGGTGGGGACATCGGTGCCACCCCACATCGGAGGGGACCCCCAAACTCACGCTTGCTTCTCCAGGGGCAGCGAGGTGTCCACGTGCCCCGGGCTGGGCGGGCAGAGCGGCCTCGTGCCTGGGGGGGGGCGGGGAGGGCGCGGCGGCTGCCGGGACAGACTGGGGGAGCGCTCGGGGCTCTCAAACTGCACTGCAGGGACAGAGTGCGCTGTCACCCCACTGCGGGGTCCCGGCACCCCAAGGTGGCACCCACAGGGGGTGAGGAATGTGGGGATGGGGCCATGGGGTGGTAACCATAGGGGATGAGGATGCTGGGGCTATGGGGTGGTACCCATAGGGGCTGAGGATGCTGGGGCTATGGGGTGGTACCCATAGGGGCTGAGGATGCTGGGGCCATGGGGTGGTACCCATAGGGGCTGAGGATGCGGGGCTGGGGCTATGGGATGGGAGCGATGTCCATGGGACGTGGGACGGCGGCACCTGCGAACGCCCGCGAGATGTGGTCCTTCTTCCACTCCCAGGGCTGGTCGTACTCGTCCGCCGGGCGCTCGTCGTCACGGGGCAGGCGGCTGTCGCGGGCTGTGCCCCCCCCCGAACCCTCGCCCACCTTCTCCCAGTCCTCGTAGGGGGTGTCGTAGAGCTGGGGGCCCCGCTGCGCCCTCCCCCGCTGCCCCTCGCCGTGACGTGGGCGCCCTGGGGACGGGCAGGGCTGAGGGGCGCAGCGGTGCCGGGGGTGGAGGGGGGGGCTGTGG
>NC_034435.1:1344075-1353893 GCF_002078875.1 Numida meleagris
CCCGGTGCCGGTTCCGGGGGGGCGGCGCTCACCGCCGCTGTAGTCGGGTTGGGGCGGGCGGGGGGGGGAGCGCCGTGCCCCCCGGCCCAGGTACTCCCGCAGCCATTTGGCCATCGCTACCGCGGGGCAACGGACCCCCCCGCAGCCGCCGTCGCCGCAGCCGCCGCTTTGTGTCACCGCCGCTCTCAGCGCGGACCGGAGCCCCTCACCCCCCCCCACCCCCAGTACCGCCCCGCAGTGATGCTCCGGAGGGGGGCGGGGGGGGGGGGAGGGCTGAGCCCCCCCCCAGCCGGGGTAAGCGGGAGAATCAAAGTGACACCGGGACAAAGGGGGACCCGCGGCTACGGGACCCCGCCGGGGATCGGGGCTGGGGGCACCCGACCCCCCCCGCACCAAGAAGGCTCCGCGGACCCCAACATCTGTGGGTCCCGGGAGGCGCAGCCCCCCCAGGCTCAGCACTGGGGCAGGAGGACCCCCCCTCACCCCCCCTCCCCCGGAATGTGCGTGTGGAGGGGGGGAACCCCGCGCTGTACCCCAACCGCAGCCCTGCCCACTCTCCCCGAACAAAGACCCCTCCCCAGGGTGGGGGCTGTGTGCGGGGGGGGGGGCACACGGGACGGGGACACTCTGTGCCATCCCATAGAGCAGAGCTGGGCGGGGGTCGTTCCTATCTCCAGCGTTAACATCCAGCGCCGCTCATTGCACCCGTGTGCAGGGAACGCTGAGCAGAGCTCCCCGGCCGGACCCGAGCCCCACAAAGCCCTGCAGCCCCAGCGCCATTGGCGATGGCTTCATTGGGTTAATTAGGGCCCGGTAATGAATGAGGGGGGGCTCTGACAAAGGGGACAGTGGCACTGCTGGGTGGGACATGGATGGCATCGGACCACGCTCCAGGTGGGGCTGATGTGGCTCAGGGTTCCCCTGTGTGGGACAGATCCTACAGCGAACACATGGACCCATGTGTGCGCCAGACCCATAGCAGACACACAGACCTGTCCGTGCCTCGGACAAACGGCCGCTCTGTTGATGGAGGAGAGACAACCAGCTCCGACCCACTCCATTTATTCACCGGTCGGGGCCGTCCGTGAGCACAGCCAGCCCCACTGCTCCCCCCCACAGACGGGGACAGAGAAGGGGGGGGTCCTTGGCTTCAAAAAGGTGCTGAGCTCACACCCCCCCATGGGGGTAGGAAGCCCCATGCTGCCACTACTGCAGTGTGAGGGGGGGGGGGCTGCTGAGGACAGCGGGTGGCAGCGGAAGGGACAAAGAGCACAGTCCTGGATGGTCCCAGTGCTTCCCAGTTGGGATCGGCGCCCACGGCCCCGCTGCAGGACGGGAGGTGAGGACGTGGGGAGGGGGAGCGCCGTGGGGCTGAGCAGCACGCGGCCCCGCTGCTCGTCAGTCGCTCTCGCTGTCCGTGTACGCTCCCAACAAGCCGAGGGACGACGTGGTGCCCGTGGTGGTGGGCAAAGAGCCTGGAAACCAAAGGGAGAGCAGAAAGCGTCAGGGCGAGCCCTTCCCACTGGAGATTTCGAGCACGGGGAAGGGAGAGAGGAACAGCGCTGGGCTTTGGCTCTGTGAGCCCCAAGCTGCAGCGTTACAGGCACAGAGCTCAGAGCCCTTGGGAGACACAGTGCTCCTCCAGCAGCATCTGAGCGCAGCGGGTGGCCGAGGAAAGGTGAAGGGGGGGGCAAATACAGGAGCCGTCCTTCCCCACGGATCCCTGGGGGCACAGGGACCCACTAAACCGAAGGCTTCGCACCAGCAAATGCAGAACCAACCTCACCTGCTCCTCCCCATACCCCGGGCCCCCCGGCTCCTGGAGCCGGTGCAAGGTCCTTGTTTTGTTCCAAAGCTCCAAATTCCTCCAACTTTGGGAGGTTTTACAATCGGGCCCCAGACCAAAGCAACCCTCCCACCATGACACCCCCCCCACTCCCCACTGCGGTGGTTCCCTGCCCTCTGTCTGAACACCACCGTGTCCATTGGGAGCTGCCGTCCCCATCCGGCTGACACCAAGGTCACAAAGCGCTGCCAGCGGCTCTGCCCCCCCAGGAGAGGCACCAGGACATCTGGGAACGGGGACAGCCCTCACTGGGACACCATGACGGCCCCATCCGCCCCACGACAACTCATACTGGGAGCACTGGAGCTGCTGGACCCCACCTCGCTGCTCCCAGCTACACCATCCTGACCCCATGCAGGCAGTTACCGGTGCTGGCCGTGGTGCCTCGGTTCTCAGCCCCGTTAGCTGGGGTGGCACTTGGCTTCTGCTTCCTGGCCGTCACCAGTGTGGCCAGCTGTGACTTGCTGTTCCATTTGCCCACGCTCCGCTCCCAGCTTTCAGTCTTCATCTTCTTGCTCTGGGGCTGAGGGTCCTGCGGAGCGGGCAGGAGCGTTAGGGACGCGCGGCGTTGTGAAGGGGAGCAGAGGGAGAAGGGGCACTGAGAACACGGGGACAGCTCCAAGGGGCACCCAGGGAGAGCATCCACCCACAGAGCTGGGCCAACAAAGAGCTGATCGGGAGCTGAAGAACTGCACTGCATCCCCTGGGGACAAACACCCCTCTGACTACAGCAGGGACATCTGGGCTTGTGCTGGTGGCCAGAACACCGTGCCTGCAGGTGGTCTGATCCGGGCACCAAACCGAACTCCCCTGGGCCCACAGAGCAGCACAGGGCAGGGGAACACGGCTCGGATTAACCCCGGCCCAGCTTAGAGACACGGCCGCTTTGATTCGTCCGAATGGACAGAGGTCCCCGCGGGCACGGATCGACATCAGAGAGCAGCAGTGCAGGGGGCCTGACAGCAGGGATAATCCCTCCCGCGCGAGCCAGGCACTGAAAGCTCTTTTGTCCTGCCCGTCTCCAACACAGACCGAGGAGAAGCAAGGGAGAGGCCGTCCCCGGCAGCTGATTCACTGCTGCTGATCTCCGGAGGGCTGAAATGGCACTGGAGCTAGGATGGAGGCCCAGGGAAGGCTGAAGGGGAAGGGAAGCCATGTCCTGAGCTCCATCCCAGCTGAGGCCATCTCCTTTGTCAGCAGCCACAGACTAAAACCACCGATTGATCCCCGTCTCCTTTCAGCCCAGTGCACAGGGACGCACGCTTTCCGAGCTGCTCATGCGTGACAGGCAGCAGGGCTCCGCTGCCACACACAGCAGGGATGGAAGGAATACTGCACAGCCCAGGGCAGCAGCTCTGTTCCCGGGGAGGAGCAGCAGCAGGTGGATGAGCCTCGGCCCCCTGCTCACCTCCTGCAGGACGTCCGTGGGCCGTGTTTTGGCCGTGGGCTTGGTGCCTGGTTTCGCAGGCTCTTCGTCAGAGTCAGAGTCTGGCAGCAGCCGGCGGTTCTGGGCCTGCTCCAGCATGGCTCTGCGGGGACAGAGGGCACGAGCAGAGGGTGAGAGCCAGCTCCGCTCCCACCGCCTCGAGGAGCAGCACCACGCACACCGTGCTGCCCGCTGCACAGTGCTCCCCTACTGCTGGAATTCGGCAGCATGACCCGCGCTCTCAGGTGCTGTTGTTTCTTTTAAGTCACCTTCAAGCAGCGCCCAAAGGTTGGCAGCGCTGCGATGCGCAGCCTGAGGCAGCTGCAGAAACTCTGTCTCCACGAGGACACTTCCCAGGAGCAGTCAGGCCGTGCTGGCAGCCCACACCCCCCCAGCAGACACAATGACACCCCTCCACCTCCAGCAGTTGTGTTTCTCTCCCCTCCCCAATGACTTTAGCGAGATAAACCACCCCCAACCTCTTTGCAGCCCACTCTGGACTGCGTCCCACCCACACAGCTCCTCCAAACTCAGGCCCCTCAGGCACTGCCCTCACTGCAGGGCTGTCAGGGTGCTGAGCAGGTGGCAAGATGTGGCCCTTCCCCGCTGGGCTGGTTTCACACACGTGGCAATGCGTCCAGCCCGCTCACTTCATCTCTTGCTCATCCTCCTCCTGCTCCCTGCGCTTCTGCTCCTCCTCGTATTCCTTGTACTGCTGCAGCATGGCCTCGAAGTCAACATTGGCCTGGCGCTGGTTGAGCTCCTTCAGCTCCTGTAGGTTCTCCAGAACTTCCATCTCCAGCTTGGAGTCCTTGGTTCGGTTCTCCAGGACCTGGTTGACCAGATGGAAGCCATGTTTACGCAAGGCAGCAAGGCCTGGCAGTAAGGTCCAGCCCAGCCTCCCCACGTACTGTAGGGCAAGAAGCACTCAGAGGATCGACATCTTCATCTCTGAGTCAGGCATGACAGGAAAAAACAGCCTGGTGCAAACTCCAGCACAGGAGGAAACCTCCTGAGAGCAAACAGCAATACCTCCCAAGTCTGGAGAAGCTACAAGGTCACCTGCTCTGCAGGGTAGAGCCAGACAGGGCAGGAGAGCGGTTTGCCTTCTGCAGAGAAGAGCATTTTCCAGTACCTTCATGGGATTGTTTAGCTCTTCCTCCTCCCTCTCCTTCTGCATCCTTTTCTCCTCTTCTTCCAAGAGCTTCTCAGCCTGGAAGTTACGAGTGGCTCCGTGCTCCATGGTGTAGTCCGTGTTCTCAGGATCTGTCTAAGGAAAAAGTAAGGCAGCAAATTCATCGTCCTGAGGCAATTCCACCCCAGTCACACCATGGCTACGATTCCTCAATTTTATCCACATCATGGGGCAGACAAACACCTGCAGTCTCCTGTTCTGCTCCACCTGATGTGCCACTGCACCCTGCCCGCAGATGGGCAAACAGACACAGGAAGGGAAGAGACACCGAACAGCACGCACTCGGGCTCAGCCTGTGCTGGGACAGCCCTGCTCCCCATCGGATTGAGTCCGTGACCACACAGCCTCCCCAGAAAGCAAAGAAAATATTCCACCTTGAAAGTGATCTCTGCCAGGCAACGCGTGCACTTGATGTAGAAGCGGAATATGGGAAGTCCCAGGTACACCTCGTTCTGAACCGTCTCCTTACGGGCATTAAACTTCTTTCCCTTATAGATGTATTCACCACACGTCTTGCAGCTAAAGAGAAGTCCATAGCACATCATTAGAAGAGACCAAGAGGCATGGCAGCCCAGATTCTGAGGAAATTCGCTCCTGTGGAAATCTGGTCCCTACAACCCCAAAATCACCTACAGTGTCTCTTCCCTCTCCTTCCTCCCTTTTTTTCTAGCCCAGGTCATCTCTAAACGCTGCCGGCAGCAGCTCCCTGTCAGTCTGAGGAAGGAAAACAATTCCCAGGGAAACTCCTCTCCCTGACAACCACTTCCTTCTGCCCCACGGCTCCTCTTACCGCATGTTGAACGGGGCCATGAGCCGCACCACATACTGCCGGTCCTTCGGGAGTTTGAGCTTCGGGATCTTTGCCGGATCGAAGTCCGGCGGGTAGTATTTCTGCAGGGACAGAGCAGAGATGTGAGATGTGCACACGGTGGGCACAGAGCCACCCAGGGAAGTGAGAGCCAGGGCAGACAGCTCCCACAAGCCCGAGGGATCGGCTCCATGCAGCAGAAGCCACCGTGCCACTGCTAACGGGGACAAACACCGCACTCAGGCTCCCAGGCGCTGCTGGGGGTGTCTGTCCGTCCGTCCATCTGTCTGCCCCTCTCCCCCAAACCCACGCGTGCAGCCCCCGTGGCGCAGCCAGGAGCCCCGGCCTGCAGACCTCCGCCCTAACCACCCCCCCCAACCTGCCCCTCTGCCCCCCCCTCACCCCCCGAGCACCCCACAGCCAATCCCTCAGAGCCACCTCAGCCCAAGCAGCCGCAGCACCCAGGGACACCGCACAGCCCGGGGAGCCCCGAGGCCTCTCTCAGCCTGACGAGCCCCTTAGCGACCACGAGCGCCCTGAGGACGCAGAGGAGCGCCCGAGGACCCCCAGAACACCCAGGCGGAATCCTGGAGCCGCCCGAACTCACGTTCAAGACTTTCCGCTCCGACATGGCTGCGCACCGCCCCCAGACCTCGTACACACAGCGGTACTCCGCGCCTCCCGCCGCTTCCTGGGAACAGATCCCGCCCCCTCCGCCGCTCATTGGTTGAGCGGGAGTCGGCCTGAAACGTTTTCCCGTTTTATTGGCTGTCTCTGCCGCCCGTCAGAGAGCTCCGCCCACCTCCCGGAAGTTCTTGCTCCACCGTCCAAGGGCCCGCCCTGAACCGCGGCCCGAAGAAAGGTTCCGGGGCGGAGTGGGGCCGGGGGGGAGGTCCTGGTGGGGCTGGAGCAGAACGAGGCCGGGGGGGTTGGACCGGAGAGGGGCGGCGGGAGCCGAGGCGGATCCTGGGGCGGCCTGGGCCCCGGTTTAGGACATGGAGAGGGGCCACAGGGGCTCTCTGGAGCCGGGGGGGCTGTATGGGCCAGTCTGGGTGCCATAGGGACCAGTGTAGGTGCTGGGGGGCATAGGGCCCTCCTTAGGGACCGTCCGAGCCATAGGGGTCGGCTGAGGCCATCGGGGCTGTTCAGAGCAGCCCTGGCCCCCTGCTGTCCCCACGCTGTGCCAGCCCCGCTCAGCAGCCCTCTGCATTTTCAGCTTTGCAGAGAACACCACGAGTGTGAGACGGGGCCCCGAGCCTCAGGATGGTTTATTTATGGGCTGTGTGTGGCCAGCGGCGTGTCCCCTCCGGTGCTGCTCAGGGACGTGTACCTTGGTGGTGCCTCAGTTTACCCCATGTGAGAGGGTGGGGGCCGGCAGTAGGTGAGCTGAGACCCAGCAACTCATCACACTGATGTTTCTGCATCACAAGGCGTGGGGCAAAGCGGAGAGGAAAGGCACAGAGACCCTCAGCTGATGCGAGCCCCAGGGCTGGGTGAAACCCAGCGGTGATGCTTGGGCAGTGGGGTTAAGCACGGGGCGTCCGTGGGGGCCCTGCCCGCAGCCCCGCTCCTGGCTCCAGCACGGGGTGGGGGCTCAGCCGGGGCTGGAGGCTGCCTGCGGGCACCGCAGAGCTCCTCGCTGTGATCCAGGGCTCCCCCAAGCGGCCTCCCGTGTGTCCGAATGGCCCCGCAGTGCCCTCGGGGTATACTCGGGCCCCCCAGGATACACGCAGAGCCCCCCGGTGTGCTCCAGGGCGCCCTGGAGGCGTCCAATGCTTCCCTAGGCTCCTCGTGGGGACGCCCATGTTACTCTCAGGAGCCTGAGAGTACCCCCTGGGCTCTGCAGTGCGCTCTGAGGATCCCAGGGTGCTGTCCCGTGTGCCCCAGGTGCCTGTAGGGCACAGTGGGAAGTCTCTAGGGCACCCTGGGGGGCTCTGGAAGCACTCTAGCATGCCCTATAGCACAGAGTCGGGTCCTGGGAGTCCTCTGGGGCACAATGGGAAGCCTCCAGGTCAACCTAAAGCACACTGAGAAGCTCTGGAAGCAGTCCGGTATGCCCTAGAATACACTGGTGGCTCCTGGGAGGCCTCTAGGGCACCCCACAGCACCCTGAGGGGCTCTGGGAGCACTCCAGCCCTGGGGTTGGGCTCCAGGCCCCCAGGACGCCCCATCAGCAGTAAGGACTGTTGTGCACAGCTCATTGGTGTGGGGGCACCGGGCTGGATGCTGTCGGTGCGGTGGGGTTCAGTAAAGCTGTCTGAGATGAGGTTGTGGGGAGGTGGGGTGCCCCGGGGAGGGGTCTCATCTCAGCATTCCCTGTGGACAGAGCTGCGTCTGTGCTCCAGCAGAATCCAACCCTGCATTTTAGAGAACTGGGAGTTTAGAAGAACTCTCTTCCCAGCACCAAACCGGCACGGTCCCAGCAGCCGTGCTGGGGGGTGCTGGCAGCAGGCAGCGCGTGTGGCACTCCCCAAATGCTCCAAGCTGGGAAATAAATCTGGGCTATAGGAGCGGTGACAAAGCCTAAATCCCAGCCCCTCCGGGCTGCACCAAAATCCCGTTTGGTTCCGTGGCAGAGGGGGAAGGGAGCAGCTGTTCAGGGCATCTTTGGAGCGTGGCTTTTTGCTGTGGGTTGCTGTCCTGTGCTGCGCTGGGAGCTGCTGCCTCGGGACGGGCTGAACACAAGGGGTTTATCTGCGGTGACGCTTTGCAGCTCGCCCCGTGACCTCGCAGGCACCGGAGCAGACCCTGCTGACTTTGAGACCCTCTGACATTTGGGGCAGCCTGGGGGGCATCGCTGCCACCCCCATTGAAACAAAGTGTGAGTGTTGTGGTCCCTGCAGGTCACCAGGCCCCCTCGAGAGGCACAGTTTGTCTGTGGGACACAGGAGCGATGGATCTCGTGGCTCTCCCCACAGCCTGGGGGGCAGAGGCAGCACTACTCACGCTGTGCCGGGGATGGCAGAACGGAGGTCAGGTGGGTTTGGTGGAGGTGGAGAGCTCTCCATCCAGGTACGGTTTTGCTTCTCTTGTTTCTTCCCATTTCAGCCTCTGTAAGAATCCAGCAGAACGGGCAGACTCACAGGTGCTGATGGTAAGCGGGGAGAGCAGTTTTCTTCCTGCAGTGGCTGGCACCAGATCTGCTGCTGCCCCATCCCATCCCTCGCTGCCTCCCTTGCTCTGAAGGCTGGAAACTCCCCCGGCTGAGCCCGAGAGCCAAATCCAGCCCAGAGAGGGAGTGACTCAGTGCCTTTGATTCAAAGGCAGCGATGTTATCTAAGCCCTGAGAGCCTGCTGCCCCTCCCCAGCAGAGCCCACGATGGGAACCTGACAGCTCCAGCACCTCTCTGCCACCGCCGAGGGGCCTGGGACAAACCCGTGCCTCACAAACAGGGTGGGAGAGCTCGGTTCATCCCCATGAATCCTGCTTCTCTTCCCCTTCCCAGTGCCGAGCCGCAGCTGGGTGCCCCCCACCGCAGCCCACGTCCTTGTGCCCCCGTCCTTGTTTCGCCCCTGCCCCCGTGCTCCTGTCCTTGTTTTGAGGCCGCACAGCTCTCCCTCCGCTCCTCCCTGTTCTGGGGATGGTGGCAGAGGGGGAGCAGGGCTGGTTCTCCAGGAGCAAACTGGGACCGGGCCGAGTGCGGGAGCTGCAGCCGTGAGCCCACACCGGGCTGTCCTGCAGCACTGCAGTTTGCTGTGGGCACGCAGCACGCTGGCCTCACTCCCTGACTCTTCCACGCATCCCAAGAGCAGCACTGCCGGGCAGGGGATGCACCAATTTTAAATCCCATCCACGGGGCTGGAAGCAGCAAACTCCCCCAAACCGCCCTCCGGTTCCGCTGCCCTCGGCCCAGGCTGCGGCACCGGGCCCTGCCGGCCTCTCCCTACACTCCAAGAAGGGCCCGGGTGCCCTCCTGACCCCGCAGGGCTCCCCTCGAGCATCGCACCCCACGGAGCGCGGGGAGCTGGGGGAGGTGGATGCCTCGGCGTGGCCGCGCTCGGCGCCGCGGTGGAAGCAGCCCAGCACGCCCACCCGCTGCCATGTGACGGCCGCGCCGACCGCCTGCTGCCACTGCATCTGCCTCTGTCACCATTTCCTGTCCTTCCGCACGCCACAGCCGTCCTCCTTCCTTCTCCCCGACCCGTCCTCGCCTCGCGTCCCACCGGCGCGGTGCCCACGTGGCTCTGCCAGCAAACACGGCCCCGGTTCCCGCGGGGCTGGGAGCGCCGTGGGGCTCTGCTCCATCCCTGCAGCTCGTGGCCCTTGGGAAGCGCGGGCGGCTCTGCTCTTGTTTGTGTCAGAAATGTCCTCGCTGGGGTTAGAATGCGTAGATATGTGTGGAATAAAAGTGTGCGTGCACGGCGGGGGCTCGGCGGATTGGCTCCAACCCGGAGTGCACGGCGCAGGGGATGCTCGGGGAGAGCTGCCATGGAGGCAGGGGTCCCCACTGCTGCGGAATGGGCCGTGGGTTTGTGGGGCCGTGGGGTTGTGGGGCTGTGGGGTTGTGGGGTCATGGGGTTGTAGGGCCATGGGTTTGTGGGG
>NC_034435.1:1354293-1356505 GCF_002078875.1 Numida meleagris
GGTCATGGGTTTGTAGGGCCATGGGGTTGTGGGGCCATGGGGTTGTGGGGCCATGGGTTTGTAGGGCCATGGGGTTGTGGGGTCATGGGTTTGTAAGGCCATGGGGTTGTGGGATCATGGGGTTGTGGGGTCATGGGTTTGTAAGGCCATGGTTTTGTGGGGCCATGGGTTTGTAAGGCCATGGGGTTGTGGGGTCATGGGTTTGTAGAGCCATAGATTTGTGGGCCCATTGGTTTCTAGGGCCTTGGGTTTGTAGGGCTGGCCATGGGTTTATCAGCCCCGTTATAGATCTGTTGGTACAGTTATAGGTTTATTGGCTCAGTTATGGGTTTATGGGGCTGGTCATAGGTTTACTAGTCCTGTTATGGGTTTACTGGTCCGGTTGTGGGTTTATCAGTCCGCTCACAGGATTCTTGGTCTGGTTATGTATTTATCAGTCTACTTATGGATCTATAGGTCTGGTCATGGGTTTATCGGTCTGGTTATAGATTTATTGGCCCAGTCATGGGTTTACCAATCCAGTTATGGGTTTATCAGTCCGGTCATGGGTTTATTGGTCTGGTCATGGATATATAGGTCCAGGCACAGGCTTATTGGTCTGGTCATGGGTTCATAGATCTGGTCACGGGTTTATTGATCTGGTTATAGATTCATCGATCCAGCCGTGGGTTTCTCAGTTTGGTAATGTATTTATAGGTCTGGCTATGGATTTATCGGTCTGGTTATTGATTTATTGGTCCGGTCACGGATTTATCACTCTGGTTCTGGATTTATTGCTCGGAAGCACCAGGTGTGCAGCCGGACGAGGCACAGAGCATTAAGGCATTTTTGAGGTTTGTTTCGCTTCGGTGCTGGGTTTTGGAAGGGAAGAGCCCATCGAGCGTTTTGTTGCCGCAATTTAAAAAAAAAAGAAGAAACAACAACTCGATATTGTCATCATGGAAAAATAATAATCATAATAAATGGCACTTTATATTTGCAGGGCCTTTTGTCTTCTGGTTAGTCCCGATGGCAGTTAACCCCTTGGTGGCTGGGTCGGGGAGCTGAGCCCTGTGTCATCCTGGCGCTGTCCCCCTGGGATGGATGTGGGCTCTGGGGAAGGTGGCTGCCATGAATCCCACCCCAGGGCTGCAGGATGCTGCCTGTAGCAATTGCAGAGCCAGGCTGAGCTCTGCCGGGAGCCCTGGGCCGGTCCAGCCTCGGCATCGCTTAAATCGGCCCCAAATCGGGGCAGGTACCTGAAAAATAATTTCAGTTCATGGAAAAGAATGTTTTATTGAAACCCTGTGTCCCCAGGACCCTCGCGGGGTCCCCGTCACGGTGGGCCCGCGGGGCTGGAGGACGGGGACCCCCAGGCTGGGCACGGCCCGTGGCACTGCGTGCAGGTGGTTTTGGGGTGCCCCCGCCCTGGGGAGGGGTGTGGGGTTACCCCGGGCAGCGGTGTTTTTCCGGAGGTGCTCTGGGCCCGGCCGGGGCTGTGGCAGGGGAAAACGAAAGCAGTGGGTGCCAGTGCGTGGCGGGGCACAGCCAGGGGAGGGGGGGGGGAGCTGCTGCAGCCCCCTGGTTCCCCTCCCTGCCCACGGGTGGGGTTGGGGCCCGCGGCGCCTCGGTGCTCACACGCAGTTTGGTTTCCCCGGCGCTGCCTCAGTTTCCCCATCTGCAAAATGGGGCGTGAAGGGTCCCGAGCCCCCCCTTAAAAGCCCCCACGGGATCCCCGCAGCCGGATGTGGGCACGGGGGTGGGCGGTGAGCCCCAGTGCAGAGCCCTCGCTGTGACCCCCACCCCCACCAGAGGAGCAGAGTGATTATTTAAAGGAAAAAGGGAGAGAAACGGGAAAATCCTGGCAGGGCTGGGTGCTGCCATGCGGGGGGGCTCTCCGGGGCGGGGGGGAGGGGTCAACAGCCACTTCTGGCTGTTTCTTCCTTTGGTATACATCTATTTTTAGATTGTGTATATAAAGATTACGTATTTATATGTGACATATACATATATTCCTATAATTCATGGTCTTCTGTCCAGTTTTGCCTCCCCAGGTGACGGGGGGGGGGATGGGGGACAGGTGTTTTTGGCGGCCCAGCCCGGCGCGCTGCAGGGAGCTGTTCACTCTGGAACCTAATGGTGGACCCCATTATTGGGGTCTGGAACATAATGGTGGACCCCCGTTATTAAAACGGGGTGGGGGTGTCCCCGCAGGTGCACGTGGGGTTGGTTT
>NC_034435.1:1357902-1360819 GCF_002078875.1 Numida meleagris
GCCTTCCCCTGGGGTCCCCCCCGCTGCCGTCCCCGCGCACCCCAAGGTCGTCGTGGCCGGGGCCTGGCGCCGGGGGGGGTGGGGGGTTGGTGGTGTGCGGGCCGTGCCGGCCGGCTTCGGTTTCCTGGGGTTTTTCCACTCGGTCTCTGTCCCCTCCTTCGGCCTCGCTCCGGCGCCCACCTCGCAGCGCGCCGTGCGGATCGGCCGCCCTCGGCTCCTCGGGGGGGGCGGAGGGGGGCTGCGAGCTGCCGGCCCGGCCCGGCCCTGCACGGGGGCTGGGGGGGATGGCAGTGGCCGTGCTGCCGGCGGCCGAGGGCTCCGGGCTCTGAGCCCGTCTCGAGGCAGCGTGGGCCCCGAGGCCGTGCCCGGAGCTCCCGCACTGAGCCCTTGGGGTAGGGCTGAAGGTTACCACTGCCTTCTCCAGGAGGGAACCTCCGGGGTGGGGGTGGTGGGGGTGCCCGTGGTTTGAAACCGCCGGGTGAGCTGCTGGGAAGAGGCTCTGTAGCTTGTGTTGGCCCAGCAGCAGGGCTGTCCCACCGCTGCCTTCACTCACGTGCTCCAGCCCGCGGTCGCGGTGCCTGATGGAGTCCTGCTTCCCACAGGGCAGAGCTTGAGCTCCTCGCAGTGAGGCTTTGCTGCTGCTCTGGGTTCGGGGCGAGCCCCGCTCCCTCTGCCTTTAATCATCCTGACTCTCCAGGCCATAACTCGTGATATCAGTGCTTTATAGGCATCTGCAGAGGAGGTCTCGGCCCGGAAGGATTTACAACCCAACCAGGGCCGAAGTTGCATGCAGCTGAAAGGTCACCCCGTCGTTTCAGAAAGGTTGCTGGTGTCACTTTTGTTGTTATTTTATTTTTTTTTAAAGGAAGTGTTGTTGTTGTTGTTGTTTCTCGTGGTCCTGATGGAGAACTGCACTGTCCAGGCAACCGCGGAGGTTTCTCGGGCACAGGGACGGGCTGGCTTGAGAATTCTGATGGCTTGCTGGAGATACCGCCTTTAAACGACTCCTTCAAAGCAGTGAAGTGAGAGAAAGAGAGGTTTATTAGAGAGGAGCCGTTCTCGTTTAATATTCATTCTGGCCCCTGTTTAGGCTTGTCCTGGGGAGAGAGGCAGCGAGGAGGCACAACCCAAACTGAGACGGTGGGATTTTTCCACCCAGCCTTAGTGGTGCCAGCCGCTGGGAGGAGGGTTCTGTGGGGCGAGGGAGCCCTGGGTGATCCTGGTGGTGAATAAAAGTCGCTCTTCGCTGTCCGCCGCTCTGTTGTCTCTCGTTGTGCCTTTAATTTAGTTCCGTTCCTCGGCTTTCTGCTCGCCTCGCTGCGTGCTGGCCCTGGGACTGGGGGGGCTGTGGCCGCACCATGGTTCTGCATAGGGCAGTGGGTGCCCGAAATTCCTCACCCGTGCTTGAGACGGAGCCGAAATGCTCAGGAGCTGAGGCTTTATCTTGATTAAAACTGACACTCGAGGGCTTTTTCCCAGTCTCGGGATGCTGCGTTTATTGAAAGAGAAGACTTCTGTGACAATTAGACACCTACTTGTTATCTGGCTTAGTCAAAGCAATAAACAGTTGCTCTTAACTACGCTCTCCACCAGCCCTAACCTCAAGTGGAAGGGACCGGTTTCAATCTGTAATTAAAACCCTTTTGATGAACTCAATTCAGGGAGAGGTAGAAAGTCTCTGTCTCGGATGCTCGCCCCGTGCCCCTCTGTGGTTGGGAACGGTGCGGTTTTATGGCTCGGTCCCAGACCTGGGAATGATGGGGACGTGGGAGCAGAGGGAAATGGGGTCAGCGGGTGCTGGGCTGCTGATGGAGCGCAGGGGCTGCTCGGCTGCTTCTCCTCCGGCGCCGGGGCCGTATCATCTTCCCTGTGTGCGTCGTTTCAGTTTCCCTGCCTGGCTCCCGGGGCAGAGCCTGCGTGCAGCTCTCATGGCACGGCTGCTGTGCCGCGCTGGGCGCCGGATCCGACCCTGAGCTGGGGCTCTCTGCTGCGTGAGGGGCCGGGAAAATCTTCTGCAGGGGTTGGGGTGGCATCTGGCTGCGGGTGGAAGGGAACTGCAAGGATCAGCGTCCGCGCTCGATGTGACAAGGCGTGAGAAACTGGAACCGGGCGCGAGCTGCCCCGTGCTGCAGGTGGGAGCCAAGGGCGCGTTGGCGAGCTGAGCCGCGGATCCCCCGGCACGGCAGCTCGCGGCCGCCTTCGCTTTGCAGCCCTCCCCCCAAAAAATGCACGGAGACACGCGGTGCCGCTGGGCACAGCCCCCTCCGACGGGCTTGCTCGCTGCAGCGCCCAGAGCTGCGTGCAGGATTCCCCGCTGCGGGGCCCAGGACGCAGCACCCTGCAGCCGAGCGCTCAGGATGTTCACCTGCTGCCGCCGCCCGAATCCTCCCCACCTTCACCCCACGGAGGCGGCCCCGGTGCCGCGCTGAATTCCCGCACGTCGAGCCGCGCGCCGGGGAGCGCTCTGACTTCCTCCCCCTGCAGATTTCCCACTGGCAAGCTGCAAGCCAGCGAGCGCATCTCCCGGGTGCTCTGTGCCCTGCTTGGTTTGTTTGCTCCAGTGCCTCCCCAACGCGGAGCTGGGCAGGCGCCGAGCGTGGGCTTGTAGCTACAGGTCGCGGCTCCGGCTGCGTCCTGCCCCGACAGGCAGCCGGGTACGCGCGGTGCCGGTTCTGCGTTCCCTCCCTCCAAACCCACGCTGCCCGCTCGTGTGCCGAGGGAAGGAGCGGGGCGTCATGGCAGCGCAGCTCTGCCAGCAATGAAGCGTGTGCCACGCTCGGCGCTGGGACTCGGCTGCTGCGCGGCACGGCGCGGCGAGCCAGCTGTGTGCCCGCTGCCTGCTGTGCGCTGCGCTGCTCGGCGCTGGCCGTAAGCTCCCACCTTGCACCCGGTCGGTCCTGCTGCTGTCGGAGGTGGC
>NC_034435.1:1361299-1370378 GCF_002078875.1 Numida meleagris
CCCCCCCCCGTGCTTTGAACATCCGAGGCTTTCAGGAGAAGCAGGGGCTGAACGCGCAGCGCTCGGCGCGCTGCAGGATCTCTCGAAAACCCCACTGTGGTTTCGCAGGGAGCTGACGTGTTGCTGGATGGCAACGGCAGAGCTCTGTGGGAGAAAACCCGTCGGAGGGCCGCGGCAACAGGCGTGTGGGCACGCTCAGGTTCGGCATTTCGAGACGGTTGGGTTCGGCAGCGCAGCAAGCAGCTTGCATTAACGCGGGCTGCCCGGCCTTCCTGACCCTGTAAGCCGCGCTCCGGTGTTTCCAGGCGGCTGAGGGCTGTGTGCGTGGGCTGCTCGGGCAGCAGGGAGGCCCCGGAGCCCTCTGTGTGCCCACAGGGCCACGGCCTTCGTGGTGGGGCTGGGGGTGGTGGTTGGGTGCTGGCTCCGAGCCGGGAGCTGCGGGTTACGTGGGGCTGGTGGAGCTGCAGGTCCCCAAACCTGCTCTGGTGGATGCTCCGTCCCGTATCCACGTGGTGTTATGGCAGTGCAGGTGCTGGAGGCTTTCGGCACGGAATCCCAGAAGCGTGGCGTGGTTGGGGTTGGAAGGGACCTTAAAGCCCACGCGGTCCCAGCCCTGGGCGGTGTGACCACCCCGTGCACGCCTCGGCCTCAAACCCATTCCTACGCGGGCTTCGGTGGAGGCACATTCCTACTGGATTAAATACGGTCTCTGATGACAAAGGAGAAAATTGGCAAGGAGGTCTGGGTGGAGCAACCAGTTGAAGCTAACCTTGCAACATAGGAGAAGCGTTAACATGGCCTCGTTGTGGCTGTCAGTGGTGCAAATGGCCGCGTGCTGGCTTGGTGCGGGCCCGCTCCTTGCTGTGGGGCCAGGGCCTGGTGTGTGGGGCCGGGCTGGAGCCCCATGGGCCTGGTGGGACCCACTGATGGGCAGCAGGTGAGCGGGGAGCTTGGGCATGGGCATCCCCCTGTCGGTTCCATGGTGGTGGGGGATGGGATGGGGCACCCAGCGCTCCCTGGGCAGTGCCAGCGCCTCGCCGCCCTCCAAGTGAAGGGTTCCCCGTTGGGATTGACCCCAAACCTCCTCTCGTTGGAGCCCTGGGAGGTGCTGAGTGATTCCCCCTGCTGCAGCACTGGGGCTGTGTGTCGCGGTGGGGCTCTGCTGCTGTGACATCCCCCGTCCCGGTTCTGGTTCCGTTCTGTCGGCGTTGTGCGGTGCTGTGCTCTGCTGTGGGTTGGGGTGGAGGTGCTGAGCGGGATGGGGTGGCCCCGTCCTCGCAGGCGCTCGTCCTTCCCCTGCTCATGTGACAGAAGAACCCTCCTTTGTCCCGTCCCTTCTCCTTTGGGCATCACGTGGCAAGCACTTCAATCCGAGCGGTCTGGGGAAGAGCAAGAAGCCTTTTTCTTCCCGATGCGCTGTGCGGCAGCGTCCCTTACGGCCTCCTGGAGGACTCCCAGCCTGGAACGTGGCCGTGGCAGCACCCAGCTCCAACCACAGCTCATTGCAGCCATCTCCTGCTCCTTCTGGTGCTGCCGGTTTGGAGCCCGGCTCCGTGTGGGCCGACGTGGGGTTCTGCTGCTCTTCTCCCCGCGGTGAGAGCTGGGAGCGGGGAGTGTCGAATGCTAGAACGATTATAAATGTCTCTCTTGGGTTTGCCCGAGGTGCAGGGGTTGCTGAATCACACCCCAAACCTGTCTGTCCGGGAGCGGCGAGGCGGTGTGTGTATGTGTGTGTGTGTATATGTGTGTGTATGTGTGTGTGTGTGTGTGTCACCCGCGTGGCTCAGTGCTGGTGGTCGCACGTCCCAACCACCCGCAGCGCCGCGTCGGGCCTTCTTCATCCCAAGGGGTAGATGCAGCTCCTCCAGCCCCACTTGGATGCTCTGCCACATATATCGGCCCTGCGCAGCTCCTCCGGGTGAGCACAGGATGCAGCCGCTCCTCGGCTAGGAAATGGCTGACACGGGGGGGCCCGGCCCGCAGAGCTGCCCCTGCACACAGCCCGTGGGGAGACTCTTCCAATGGGAGTGAAAACCCAGCTTCTCTGTTATTTGTGGCCCTGAAGGTTCCCCCGATGCTCTCTGAGGCTCCGAGTTCTGTCCTGCTGCGGCTGGAGGACGTGGGATGCGGTCGCTGCTCCGTGCTGAAGGATCCGTGGGGTTCGGGGGGAGTTCCCTCCTGCAGGCAGAGGGAGAGGCAAACCTCCCCGGCAGGTCGGACCTGGCAGCGGCGAGGGAAGTCCCGGCTGCTTTGCCTGCCTGGTCCAGGTGTGAGTTTGAGCCGCGTGGAAATGGAGGTGGTCGGTCGCTGTAGCTGGGTGCTGGGACGCGGCGGCTGGCTCGGTTTTGATGTCAGGCCGGGGGATGCTGCAGCGGGGTGCCCCCAAAGCTCTGCTCTGGGTGGGCCTGAGGGAAGGAGCAGAAGGAAACTGCAGCCGAGGGGCGGCTGGTTGGCTCCGTGCTGTGCCAGCTCGATCTGACTGCGTGATTTGGAGCCCGGGGTCCTTTGGGAGCCCATTAAATCCAACTGATGTGGTCGGTACCTGAGATGAGTTGTCAATCTGGCGATTCAAAGTGCAGTGAGGAGACCCCACGGAGAGCCACGGCGCTGGGCAATGAGGGCGGCCGCCTTCAGATGGGATCTGTGGGGCTGGGGGGTGCCCGGTGCTGGCGCACAGAGGCGGATTGTCCGGGCAGAGCCTGCAGCTCCTGCTCTGATCTCTGCACATCAGTGGCTGCGTGATCCCGGTCGTGTCATGTGTCTCCTCCAGTGCTGCGCCCCACACGCGCTGTCTGGTTGGGACAGAAGGGATTTCTTGTTGGTGTTACCGAAATGGGGGTATTGACTTGGGGGGTGGGGGGGGGTAAGGGGGCACAGAAGTGTCAGCACGCTTTTGCATTGTAACCACGCGGTTTGTTTCTGTCGAAGCGCGGCGTCTTCGCCTCAAGAACACGCATCTGCTTGGCAGGTCCACATAATTTGGATAGTTTGGCTCTAAACTGCCGACAGCGCATTCCTGCTCGGGAGCAGCAGAATTTTAATGGCACCGCGGAGGAGCTGCAGCAGCGTGTCCCCCCCCCCCTCCAAGCAGGCACAGCCCTGCTCTGCAGCCCCCACCCCCCCCCGGGCTCTGTGCTGGGGGCTGCACGGGGCCATGCCTGCAGGTCCGGCCTCGTGGCTGGGAGGAGGAGAGGGCAGCCGGGGTGATGGCTCCCAAAGTGTACATGGAAGAGACAAGGGCTCGCATTGTGTGACCTATAATAGGGGCGAGCTATTCATTGGTGGGGTGGGAAAAACGCCCGTTCCTCCCGTTGGTGGTGAGGGGTCTGGTGATGTTTGGGCCTTGGGCAGCAAACCACTGCCTCTTTATTTTTTCTTTAATAGCAACATTATTGTAGTAATTCTCTCCCGGCACACAGCAGCGCTTGGAGGAGCCGGCGTTCCGCCCCATGTGGGTGCGCAGCGGCCGCAGAGCTGTTGTTCCATCGTCATGTTGGGCTCTGGATCCAGCACGGCCCCCTCCTTGGGTCGCGTCCCCCCCAGGGAGCTGGGAGGGAGAGCCCTGGCGTCGCCGCTCAGCGCCTCTTTGCAAGCGGCCGTATTTCAGGCTGGCAGTCCCGCTCTGGTTGCAGGGGAGGGCGCGTTGCTGGGGTGAAATGTGGCACCAGAGACGTGCAGTCTGGGACAGCGAGCGTGCAGCGCTCTGCAGGCGACATGGGGCGGAGGGGGAGGAAGGAGCTGCCCGGAGATGGAGGGCAGGGGCTGGCGTTCCGTGCCAGGGCCCTGCTCTTGCCAATGGGGCGGTCGCTTGTCGCCGGCCCGTCACCTCTCCGTGCGCGTCACCCAATGTGCCAGCGTGCTGCTGGACCCTGACCACCGCCCTGTGGCACCTCGTGTGCACCCTTGCCTTCAGCTGTGGCTTTTTTTGGTTCTGCTTTTCCAGCATGGAAAGGTGGAAGGTTCCATGGGTTGTCGCACATCCTCTGGTCAGCGTGCCCAGAAGGGAGCAGTGTGGGATTTACGGCGCTGCCAGGGGGCATGGCCTCAGCCTGGGGCTGGATGTGGGGCTGAGCCCGGCGCGGGGCGGCTGCGTTGCCCCCTCACCATCTCGGCCGCCATCGCTCCGTCCGCAGGCGGACACAAAGGCCGTGTTGTGCGAGCAGAATGAGCAGCGGAGCCGTGCGGCTTCCCCTGCCAGCCCTGGGTGCTCGCGTGACCCCACGGCCGTTCCCACACCATCCCCCTGCCCGTTCCCAACCCCCTGCCCAGCACGAGGGGTCATCTCCCCAGCTCAGCCCCCTGCCCCGCTCCCCCAGTCCCTCGTGTCCCCAGGGCTGGGCGCTGCCGCCACAAAGCCCCAGTTCTCCTTGGAGGTGGGGGGAGCTCCTCTAAAGCCGCTGGTCTGCAGGGGAAGGGAACAGAAGCGCTGGGGCTCCCCCCATTGCAGCCCGGTGCCCCGATGGCTGAGGTTTGGGGTTCCACCTGGGCCCCCTGTAGCTGTGGGGCTGGGGGACCTCTCCCCACGCTGCCCTCAGCCCCTGGGCAGCTGCTTCCCCCCCCCCCCCCCCCAGCACCTCTTCTTCTGAATAACCCGCGATTTGTGGGCCGTGAGTTCGAATCCCGCGGCGGAAACTCCTTTTTCCTTCGGCTCAATAAAGTTCTTTAGAAACCATGTTTGTGAGGAGCTACTCAGGAATCCGCCAGCAAGCACGAAGCGCGTGTGGGGCTGCGTGTGTGGGTCGGGAAGTGGGCTTGGGAGGAGCGTTACACCCATTGTACAGACCCAAAGAGTGCGAGACGTTCCGGTCGCGTGGTGCTGCAGGTTGGGCAGGGTTGGCTCTTGCTGGCATCGGGCTGTGATGCTCCTCACCCAGGGGTGATGGAGAGCATCCCTTAGGGAGCAGCACGCAGCTGGGTGTGCGCTGGGTTCTTCG
Organism: Numida meleagris; assembly: GCF_002078875.1. Taxonomy (NCBI): domain Eukaryota; kingdom Metazoa; phylum Chordata; class Aves; order Galliformes; family Numididae; genus Numida; species Numida meleagris. Next base: position 1,366,234 of record NC_034435.1, read on the forward strand.
GCCTCAGGAGGGGTTGGGCGTTGCACTAAGGGGCACGGTTTAATGGGGAAGTATTGGTAGAAGGTGGATGGCTGGGCTGGGTGACCACAGAGGTCTTGAACAGCCTTGGGGATTCCACGATTCTAAGAATGAAGCGGATCCATCTCTTTGGCCGTGCTGGAGCACGTGAGTCATTGCGTTTCTTCTCTCCGCAGCCTTTCGCATCCACGATGGCGGGCGGCGTGGACGGCCCCATAGGGATCCCGTTCCCCGATCACAGCAGCGACATCCTCAGCAGTCTGAACGAGCAGAGAAACAATGGGCTGTTGTGTGACGTGGTCATCTTGGTGGAAGGCCAGGAGTTCCCCACCCACCGCTCCGTCCTGGCGGCGTGCAGCCAGTACTTCAAGAAGCTCTTCACCTCAGGGTTAGTGGTGGACCAGCAAAACGTGTATGAGATTGACTTTGTGAGCGCCGACGCCTTGTCGGCTCTGCTGGAGTTCGCCTACACCGCGACCCTTACCGTCAGCACTTCGAACGTCAACGACATCCTCAACGCCGCCAAACTGCTGGAGATCCCGGCGGTGAGGGATGTTTGCACGGATCTCCTGGACAGGAAGATTCTGGCCAAAAATGACCAGATGGATATAGTAGATCAAATTGATCAAAGGAACCATCTCAGAGCAAAAGAGTACCTGGAGTTCTTCCAGAGCAACCCCGTCAACGGCCACCAAGGCAGCTTTCCGTGGACCAACCCAGAGTTGAGAGACCTTCAGAGACTCAACTTCCGAGGCCAAGAGGATGAGGAGGAGCCGGACTGCAATGGCTTGGACTTCTACTCGCAAGCCCCCCTCAACGAAAGACCAAAGGCGAATGACTGTGATCCCGACAGCAACCCGGCCATGTGGCTGGACAGAGAGGAGGAGGAGGCGGCGGCGGCCCCTGGCTCCTTGTTCTCACCTTCTCAGAACGGACATTACAGCGGCCGTGGCCTGGGCACGCCAGGAGAAGAGGAGGGGGCTCCCGGGGCCGCCCTGGACCAGCAGGACGCCGGTGACTCCCCCAGCTTCGTCCCCACCGGAGCGGAGACGGAGGACGACGCCAGGGATGTGGATGGGTTGGCCGCCAGCGTGCTGCAGCAGGTGATCAGCTCGGTGGGGAGGCAGCAGCTCGGGGACGACGAGCGGAAGGACGACGACGGAGTCGTGGATTATTACTTGAAATACTTTGGCAGTTCGAACGAGAGCGACGTGTATCCGTCCTGGTCCCAGAAGGTGGAGAAGAAGATCAGGGCAAAAGCATTCCAAAAGTGCCCCATCTGCGCTAAGGTGATCCAGGGGGCTGGCAAGCTGCCGCGCCACATCCGCACCCACACCGGCGAGAAGCCCTACGAGTGCAACATCTGCAACGTGCGCTTCACCAGGTAGGGCCGGCGCTCGGCGGCCGTGGTGTGCGCTGTGATGGTCGGTTCCGTGGGAGCAGGGAAGCTGGAGGTCGTTCAGGAACGTCTCCATCTGACGATGGAAATGTCGGTGGCCTTGCTGGGTGGCTGGGGACAGGCGGAGCTCGGCGCTGTGTGTGCTTGTGCCCGCCCAGCCCCGGACAAACCCCGCGGTGCTGCAGCTCCTCGGGCACCGCTTCCAGCCAGCGGCCCGCTGTAGGAACACGGGGTGACGGGGTACGGTTGGGGTTCCTCCGTTAGCCCAAGCCTTCCAGCACGTCCTCTTTCCATTCCTCGCATCCTCTGTCGCCCGGCCGAGGGCGGGGGTTCCGTGCTGTGCCAGGAGATGTGTGGGCTGCTGAAGAGCGGCCAAATGGCCCAGCTTGCTCCGCTCCGCTCTGCTCTGCCTGCTTGCTGCTCCCCGGGCAGGATGGAGCTGCTTCCTCCGTTCTCAGCCCCGCGGACACCGTGGGCTGGAGCAGGTGGCTGCGGGACGTGGGGCTGCGCTCTGAGCCTGCTGCCCGCCGGCCTCGTCCCGCTGCCCTCCGCACCACGAGAGCCGTGCGGGGCCGCACCCGGGCAGCCTGGGACCCGCGTTCGATAGCTGAGGAATGCAGATAATGGCGGGGGCAGGATGCCAGCCCTGCAGCACTGCTCGCTGCCCTGCCAGCCGCCACCTCCCTGCCCACGCCGGGGGGGCCCGGGGCTGCCTGCACTTTGTGTGCCCGCACCCATGTTCCGGCTGCCACACCTGAGCGGTCCAAGGTCCTCGCGTTCCCCCCCACCCCTGGGCTGTGGCCTCCTGGAAGTGCCACGAGGCCTGGCAGGGAGCGGGGGCTGTGCCGCGGGGCGGGGGTGGGTTTTTTTGGGAGGTGGAGGGGTCTGTCTGCTGCCTTCACCCCACTGCCTTCACCCCATTGCCCTCCCCCCCCTCACCCTCCTACCTTCACCCTTCTACCCTCCCCTACTGTCTTTACCCTTCTATCTTCCCCCCACTGCTCTCCCCGCTGCCCACTGGCTCGCAGGAGGCACTGGCTCTTTACAAGTAGAAATGTGGATGAAAGCTGTGCCCTCACGCCAGCCTGAGCAAGGCCGTAACACACCAGGGCCGTGTTGGTTTCAAGCTAAAATACGTCCTCCCACACTGCCCCCAACTTGTGGAAGGCCGTGTTCAGCCGCGCAGAGCCCCAGTGGGCACAGTCTGAGGCGGCCAAGCCTGAAATCATCCGGGTTTCCCTTCCGATGTCACTCCTCCCCTATCCATTCATCCTTCTCCTCCGTCACATTGCTCGCTGCAAGCCCCCTCCTGCCCTTCATGGCTCAGGGCTGTGCTGGAAAGGGAGCACTGAGCCCTGGCATGGGGCAAAGGCGTGGGGATGGGGGGGACAGGAGGGCATGGGGGGTGTGGAGCTTTGCCCGCTGGGTGGGGAGGGATCGCCCGCGGCTTTGCGCTGATTTTTGCTCACTTTGCTTCCTGGTTCCTCTGTGCCCGGACGGGGAGGAGCTGCTCCGCTGATCTTTGGGAAGAGAAGCGGAAGGGTTTGATCAAAATTAAACTTAGAAAACCACGTAGTTTGCTCTCAGCCCGGCCCGGCTTTCCAGCTCCCTTTGGAAGCCGTGTCAGGACCGGCCGTGTCCTCGAGGTTTCCATTCTTCCCTTCCGTGCCAGGACACCTCCTTGCCCCACAGAGCCCTGTGGCTCAGGGGGGGCTGTGAGCCGACCCCCGGCTTTACTGGGCCGGCACCGTGCTCTTTCTTCCGGGAAGAATCAAGAGTCCCAGCCCCACAGAGTGAGGCAGATGCAGCGAGGAGGAGGAGGAGGCGGAGGCGGAGGAGGAAGGCCGGCCCCGTCTGACTGCCCCGTGTCCTTTCTCTCCACGCAGGCAGGACAAGCTGAAGGTCCACATGCGGAAACACACGGGGGAGAAGCCCTACTTGTGCCAGCAGTGCGGAGCCGCTTTCGCTCACAACTACGACTTGAAGAACCACATGCGCGTGCACACCGGCCTGCGGCCCTACCAGTGCGACAGCTGCTTCAAGACTTTCGTCCGCTCTGACCACTTGCACAGGCACCTTAAAAAGGATGGCTGCAACGGCATCCCGTCCCGGAGGGGCCGACGGCCGCGGGTGAGAGATGCCGGGGGGCTGCCCACCCCCACGGGGAACCCCGAGGATGGAGGATTTCAAGGCGGTGGGGAGAGTCAGGAATCAGAGGACACCGTGCAGGGGAACGGCCAAGAGCAGCACTTTGAGGATAGTTCTACTACCGAAGCGTCAGGATTGAATGTAGCAGGAGGGTCGGCCGAGGGGAACGCTCAAGGACTCTCCTAAACCAAAAAAAAAACAAACCAACCAACCAACCGACAAACCACCACCACCACAAACAACAAAAAAAGAGGTGTCACAAAATCTAGTTAGTACTTTTTCCTCCGATTTTCTCTTTAAAGGTGTTTCTCTCTCCCTTTCCCCCCTCCCCTCCCCCTCCCCCTATTTTTTTTTTTTTTTTAAAAAAAAAAAAAAGAAAAGAAGCAAAAATAGGTCTATCGACGACGTTCCCAACCTCCCCATGGCAGGCAGGGCTCCCCCGAGGCCGGTGGGATGGGCAGGCGCGCGGGGCGGGGATGGAGAGCGCATGGAAAGGAGCTTCCATGTAAAAAAATCCAAAGCTTTATTTTGTGTCCGAACACACGTTAAAAAGAAGAAAAAAAAGAAAAAAAAAAAAAAA